>NC_068981.1:45752635-45759896 GCF_001194135.2 Octopus bimaculoides
AGAGAGAGAGAGAGAGAGAGAGAGAGAGAGATGAGATAGCGAGGGAAAGTGAGAGGTATTCACATTTATAGACGTACACATATAACGTCTGGTATGTTCACACAAAAACAGAGACATTCTTTTATTTTTTCTTTAATTTCTTCGGTCACTTGACTGAGGCCATGCTGGAGTACCGCCTTTAGTCGAACAAATTGACGCCAGGACTTTGTAACCACGGTAATTATTCTATCGGTCTCCTTTGCCGAACTACTAAGTTAATGTGATCAAAATACACCAACATCGGTTGTCTAGCGATGGTGGGGGTACAAACACAGACACACAGACCCACGCTTATATATATATATATATATATATACGACGGGCTTCATTCAGTTTGCGTCTACCCCAGGCTATAGTAGAATGCTCTTGCTCAAGTTGCCACGTAGTCGGACTGAACCGGAAACATGTGGTAAGCAGGCTACTTACCACATAGCCACACCTGCGCCTAACGTCTAAGCATATATAAAATATAAACACCATTTCACATGACATATGGATCATTAACGCATTTCAAAGCTGGATCTGCCGACGAAATACTTGCGATTCTAAATAATATGTATTAGAGAGTTCATATTACGATACGAGTACAGATTGTGACTACAAACAAGTAAGTAATCGTTTTTCTTTTCACAAAACATCCTTTATTCTTGATGATGAACCATTCGATGAAACGCTGTGTGGTATATAGTCCCTTCCTTAATGTGTAAATTTATTTCTGTCATTTCTTTTAAATTTTCCGTTTTCAAATATTTTAGACCTTTTAATGTTCCACTTGTTACCTGCTGCTTAATTATATCCTCATTATTATTAAGTGCGCTAATGTTAGGAATGTCAGGATTGTTTTTACGTGATCTATCCCACAGAGGCTTACGTGATTGCATTACTAAATTAATTTATTTCATGTTCGTTAATGAAAATCTTATTGCGTTTAAAAAATTCTTTCCTAAGTTTAATCCTAACCACAATTAAATGAATTGTTCATTTTCAGCTTAATTATTTTGTGTTTCTTTGTTTCATCTTTTTCCTCTAGACATTTCTCCCTAACATTTAAACGTTCACGTGGAAAAAAGAGCAAAAAAAAAAGGAAAGATAATTGACCTTTTAATCATTAAAATGTGTTGCACGCATGTGCATTATTTTTCAATTCATTACATTTAAATTCCTATAATTTCATAACTTAATAACGTAAATATTGCATATTTTCTATGTAATCATACATACGTACATACACCTCCCTCTCTCTCTACCTTTATTTTCTCTCTCTCTCTCTCACTACATATACATAGATATATACACACACACACACACACACACATATATATATATATATGTATGTTTGTGTGTTTGTGGGGTAGATGTATATGCTACTTTAAGAGTTATACAAGAAAACATAATGAACAATTGTTTCAGATAATTTTAGACGTTGACCGAAAATTTTAATCAATATTCCAATGTTTTATATGCATTTACTGAATTTCGTTCTCACAGTTTCTTCAATGTTTCCTTTATATTGAAATGCGTACTACCTGCAGTATTACAGTTTGTAAATCTATGGCATTTGGATACGATGATTATAGTCTGTTCTCTTTGCGGTAATACAAGTGCTGCTCCAACCACAATTATAAGTGAATAGTTTTAGCAATTCTCAGACTGTATGTGTGTGTGCTTGTGTATGTGTGTGTGTGTGTTTGTGTGTGTGTGTATATGTTTGCATGTGTGTGAGAGTATCTCTGTGTGTGTGTTTTTGTGCGTGTGTGAATGTGTTTGTGTTTGTGTGTGCCGTTGTCTGTGTGAAGTACAATATAAATATGCAATAAAATTTGAAACCATAAATGCCAGTTGTAGATAAGATGATGTTTCATTATAAACTGCGAGACAGACAAAAAAAAAGACAGACAAGGCTATGCAGTGTCTTTAATAAAGAAAAGGGTATTAAGGAGAAAAATTTGCAAAGAAATTACAGAAACATTAAGAGACTGATTCAGAGAATAAAAGAAAAATGTTTTCACGTATGTCTGTCTGTGTATCAACGTGCATATAGATAAGAGGGAGAAGAAATACAGAGGGAAAATATGTGTACATACTAAAGAATATAGAATGAGAGAGCAAAATAAATAAGTAGATAATATCATTGCTTTCTACTGACATGGAAAGTGAAAGTAAGTTAGAGTGGAAGAGGGAGAATGATTAAGAGTGAGAACTAAAAAAAATAGTGAAATACGCTAACAAGTGTATTATTAGGTCAAATCAATAAATTTGTCAGACAATAAATATTGATGTTCATTTTGTGAACATTTTGTGAAAATTGTATATTTTTAACTTCTGGCAATTATTTAAACAAAATAACACATTTAAATTTTATTTGCCCTCTTGTTTTCATCACTTCTTTCAATAAGATAATGATCGGTGAACCTATACATATTGTCAAATAATTTACATACTAGAAACTTTGCTTAAAATTATAATTAACAAAATTTTACTTCCATTGTATAATTAGCCTGTTTGACATTATCTATATTAATTTTCTGCGACAAGGTTATTTGACCTTCATACATCCTCTCCTTTCACTTATATTACATACAAGTAAACTTTGTATATCCATTTTGCTATTTTCAAATGTAAACGTTTATTTTAAGTCTATTTTTTTTCTCCTGCATCTTATCATTCAATCACGAAAATAGGCATGCACTGAGATACACAATTTATAATTATTTTTTCAGTTGTACTGGGTATATAATAATGTCAACTGAATCAGGGAGATAAAACTGTTTTTAGGACATGATTTTGATATGTTTGGTCTAATATTCTAACATCTATAGACGTACATAAAAATTACACACGTACACACTCACAGCCGCATTTCTCTCAATGCTCTCATCTGTCATTAAAAGAACTCCAACAATCAATGAACAACTGTTGTATGTCCTACCATAGTTTTTTATAGCAAACATCAAGAAAACAAAATCCTAGCATTGCCAGCTCCAAATGCCATCTAACTAATCAAACGAGTCTTCAACAACAATGATCTGAACTTAATAAAACATTATTGTACATGAGTGTGTTGTCCTTTCAACCTTGCTGTATGACAGCAAAATCTGGAATGCATATCGCTCCAACAATCACGAATTAGAACGCGTTCATTAGCAAATGCGTTGTTCAGTCTTGAATATTAAATGGGAAAAATATGGGACAAAGAACATATTCCTGGAAAGATCAACAAAGTATCTAATCGCTGATCATCAAACAGCGTTTTTATGTTCAGCACGTATAGTAAGAATAGAAGAATCAAGGTTCCCACGTCAAATCTTTTTTAGCGTGCTCACTTCAGGGAAAAAACGACGGAGTTGCCCTCTTTAAAATTCCAAGTTCCATCTCAAAATAAGACTGAAGCCCACCGGACTTGAGCCTAAATAGTTTGAAACCCAAGCCAAATGTCCAAGACTGCACCAACTGCCGGTGTTCCACCACAATCAACAAAAAAAAACCCTCTTCGAGGCTACTAGAATAGAAAAGGGAGACATCAAACAAGAGAGAATGGCTTCCCAAAATCAAATTCTTCCTCTCCGGGTATTACCATGCAGCCAATGAAATCGACTCTCCCATGAAGAATTGGTGTACTTAGTCATCAAAACCATTACCGTAAAGGAAGCGATCAGGAAAGAAATCAAATTCTTGGATACGAGATAAAACCGACCACACACACATGCATATATATCAAATTCTAGAGAAACTCATAAAACTAGTATATATCATTTGTTAGGTACAGACATTTCATTATTGTGGTTATTTACACCCACTGCATTTGATATTTGAAAAGAAATTGGATGCTCAGTTACCAGGGATCATACAAAATTGTGGCACGAGAAGGTTAAGGGTGGCTGTGAATTTCGGGTTTGTCCCCAGTCAACTTACTGTCGGTAACTGACGTTTCTTTTTCTGCTTTTATACAATTATTTACTGTTGTTTTGATAACAATTCTTCGCTGACTAAATTTATTCCTTTCAGAGTCTAGCTTCATTTTCTCCACATATTGCGAGCTAGTTCATAATATAATATACATAATTTTCTCACAGATTACTTACTCCCACCAATCCGTCGAGATCATTGGGTTGGATTCCAGATTATCTAGAGTTTATCCATTTCTTTATGATGGATAAACTGGCATATGTTGTAGCATTATAGATATGAGTTTCCAAATCTAAATTGTAAGATATGCAAATAAATGTCAATAACAGAAATAAGCAGAGACTAAGGAATAAAATGTGAAGAACTCATAAACTACAAGTCGATAAACTGTGGATAAACTGGGGAATGTACAGGATTCCGTTATGAGAAGAAATAGAGAGATGATGGTAAGGGCAATGTGGAAGCATAGCGTTTAAGGAGGAAGTGATTGCAAGGAATTTTAGGTAACGAGATAATATTTCCTAGAAATTGTACTTGCACATGGAAATTACACCAGAGAATCAATTGAGGAGGGAGATGTCGTTCTAGCGTAGTTTACTGAGTGACAACGCAATTTATAAGGTAGGGTGATCCCCATGTAGGGAACTCTACCAGAAACATTGCACCCGGACAGAATATGTTGTATAACAATTTCCTTTCTGAGATGGATATGTGTGGCGGGGGAGTTAAAGTTTTCCTAGTACTAATTGTCCGAGACGCGTAAGATAACGACACATCATCAATCGTGCTATGAATATAAACTGCAGCGTAGTTGGTCCATGTGCTAGTAACGGTACAGTTATACACAACGTAGTAGTGTAACCAATTGAACTTCGAAGAGCAGCACTTTGCATATCGTATTTATGTGTTCTAGATGGTACCGTATTTAGCGCATGTGGGTCATTATATTTAGCATGATTGCTTGTCCTATGAGTGCAGACAGGAATACCAATGTCACTGCTATGAAGATGGGGAAATTTGACAAAATTAGGGAGATAGAAATCAAACGTATTGCTATTACTAATACTGGTGTTAATGGTATTCTCGCTGGAATAATGATCATTATATTACTGGCATCAACATTAATATCATGAATAATAATATTAAGCAGATTATAAGTGTTGTTGGTTTGAGTACTAATCTTGGTATTTTTGCATTCAGGTATGTACATATCTTAGAGGTGTGTACTGCTTTCCGTTTTCGTTACTTGCATAATAGAATCTCTGTCAGTAACACAAGTAGTGGACTGCATAATGTCAATAAAGTGGAAAGTCAAGTTGGGTTTAAAAGGGACGTTATAGTTATGAGGACCTAATATTTATAATTTGATGTTCAGGCATCTTTTGGGAGTACAGGAAATCGCCTCGGAATATCTGCTAAAATTTTGAGGGACGTGATTGTTAAAATTGAACTCATTAGTAGTGAGTTGGGAGGTTCTAATTTAAATGCTTTGACCATATTGTTTTAAAATGATTAAGGACGATTAGTTTGGATATAAATATTTTAAAGGAATTCATCAAGATATATTAGATTCGAAGTCGAGAAACACAACAGATACGTTGCCTACATTAGTGCTATTAAGAGAGTTTTTCGGGTGCTTTTGATGCCGGATTTCAAGTATAAAATCGAGCATCATTCCTATATTGATACCTGATGTACCCTGAACAGTTCTTTTAATTTTAAAGAAGATGAAGAAATCGTCTTAATGAGGTCATTACGATCTCCAAGCTGATAGTAGTGAAATTGTGGGACCACCATTTGTTGTTAGAGGATAGGATTGCTTCTCTTGACGTCAAAGTTAGTAACGATGTTGGAGTGAATGACGCGTGCGAGGTTCTTAACAAATATTAAGACTCTGTTTTGGAGAACAGAGAAGACTAAGAAAATGATTCAAGATATCAAAATTGTGGTGAAAGTTCTTAGCTTTGTTAGGGAGACGGTGGAATCACGTGACCCAAAGAAGAGTTTCTCTTTTTCTATTGGCGTAATTCTAACATGATATGTATTAAGTCAAATTCAGTGTAACAAACATGTCTAATACTGGGCGTATGAGAAAGATTCGGATGAAAGTGTTTCGTAGTGTCGTAGTGGAGTTTTAGCGTATTGGGGCCAGTCGTAACAAGTATTCCAAATCTTGAAACCATTTACTCTGGTGGTCATAAGTATATTCAAGATAGCTACATCGGGATTACTTTTTAGTTCCTTAATGCACATATAAAATGAAAGAGCGTACATGTGTCCAGTTTTGTCTGAGATTACTATTATATTTGGAAACTCAAAAAAATTAGATATAATCTAAGAGTGTTCCTTCTGAAAAGCATTTGTTAACTTTATGCAACAAGGCATTGAATATTATTGTTTAAGATAAGACAAACGTCCTTCTGTCTTGCTCACATTCTTATGTTTCTTCCTTGGTGGCATCATCTTATGTCTTCTTAGCACTAACCCGACTTTCGTAAACTTTACTTTTTCTTCTTTTCCAACTTTTATTTCTATGTTTTTCTTTCTTTGACCTACATCCAGGACTCCGATTGAAAGTATATGTTTTTAAAACTTGCTCTTCACTATGCTATTTGTTAGAATTTTCCAATGATGATTTCGCCCGACAGAGCTATAAAAATTACTGATGCATAATCATATTTTGGAAACGTATTCGTTTATCACGCTATGTACAAATACATTCAAGAATATTTGATGCTATTACGCCTTTATATTTGAACGAGATATCTGTACGTAAAATATTTCATATTATTGCTTCAAATTAGATCTTATCTAAGTGGATTTGCAAGAGCTAATTATGAAAATCTGCTACTGAACTAGGGGTAAATAAAATATTCAATTATTATTAAAATAGAAGCTAAAATTTCACTCTATTTCAATTCATGCTCGTGTTTAATTCCTAAATTTCCTGATCTTTCAATTAACTATTCCTGACTTAGCGAATAAAACAAATATCTTTATCAAAAGTGCGAAATGAACACACACACGTTCACACACATACATACAGTGTTTCACTAGCGTTGCATTAGTCCAGGATAGATAATTTATGATTGCATAAATTGCGTATATGTACCGTAAATAATAGACAAGCATAATCTTCATTGTAAACAAGCTTAATTTTGAATAAATATGGTAATCCTCTTTTAATTAAATGAATCAACAAAGAAAGGAATCATGAAATACCTCCCGGGATATTTCACGATCTATGAAATTGAGAATTAATTTCTAAAAATATAGTTAAAAAGAAAACAATAGCAATTGTGTTTGTAAATGTTAC
>NC_068981.1:45760457-45760831 GCF_001194135.2 Octopus bimaculoides
TATATACATATATATATATATCGGAAGAACCCTTCGGTCATGAATGAACATGGGATTGCATCTAGAAAGTTACCCTCGGAGGCACAAGTCCGGGCAAGATTATATGTGGAAGGCCAGCAGTCAACCATTCATACCAGTCTCCCCTCTCCATACCACTGAGGTTATACAAGGCAAAGGCAGAGACCGATAGAGCTTGGCACCAGTGATGTTAACAGGAGCAAGTGAGATAACTAGAGCAACATGAAATACCGTGTCTCGCTTAAGAACACAACACGCAGCTCAGTCCGGGAATCGAACTCACACACTCACGATCATAAGCTCCACGCTCTAATCACTTAGCCATGCGTCTGCATATATATATATATATATATATA
>NC_068981.1:45761038-45765945 GCF_001194135.2 Octopus bimaculoides
ATATATATATATATATATATATATAACATATGGGCCTTGTCTTATGTAAACCATTAGGAGGGTGTAAGAAAATAACAATGTGTAATCGTTCTGTTCTGTAAAACATTTTACAATACTAATAATTGAAATGGTTTTTATTGCAATATCAATTTTTAAAAAAATAACGACATGATACTAAAGATCTTATCTTCATTTGCAATCTCTGCCCATTTGATATCGTTTTATCACGATAAATCTTTGTGAAATATGTTGTGAATACGCTTTTGTTTTATTTCCCCCTAAATTTTCATTTCCTTTGGTTTTACTGTTATCTGCTTTGACGTATCTTTTTGCCTATCAAGAAGGAGTATCACGTTTATGATTTTCTCTCTCATATACGAACTATTTTATTTGTTGAATTCAGAAACCAGTTTTTCTGGAGCTGTGTGCTAAGTAATATTTATGGCCCCATTACTATTCATAATGTTAGCTCTTATCTATAGAATTTCATTTATGAAATAAATTGTTTTACTACTCAAATTGAATCCTTACTATTAATTATTCTTCATATAAGTAGCACTTAACATGGTAAAATGCTGAACAAATTTTTTAAAAGTCATGTAAAAAACATGGATTACGATGCTGGCCAAATGTGGATACACTGAAAAAAATCGATTGCAAATTGATGAAAAAGAAGTAGGTTTCTGTTGGTGTGGTCTCTCGCCGTTATTACGTTTGTTTTTTGTACAAATATCAAAGGTTGTGGAAATTAGTAAAGATATTACATCGGTATTGATAATGAACAAATTAAAGCACCGGTTCTCCTCAATTTCTAATTCGTAAGAAAAAAAAATTGAAATACTACTTATTTTTACGTGTTATTCGTTTTCCACTTTTGCTATTCAAGACAGGGTTTTACTTCTTGATTGCGTAAAAGATTCTGAAATTTTCTGAAGGAATATTAATGTATATTTCTTATTATTATTATCTTGGCGTATCTATTATTAGACTTTTACAAGCAAAGGGTTGGTAGTCACCTAGTCGTTGTGGCTTCCGAGACTTCGCCAGAATGACGACGGATTCTTAAGATTATACGAAACCAAAACGTCGGAGTCATCACTGTCACCACTACCTCTTATAAATGCATAATAAATACGTACTATACTAAAAAACCTTTCAGTAATTCTTTGAGAAAGCATATCTCTTACAGATGTTGACCACAAGTGAGCAGAGTTTAAAAAACGTAACTATTGTGATATACAGAATTGTATTTTGATATAATGCTAACACACACGCGCGCGCGCATGTGTGTACGTGTATGTGTTTGTGCGTGTGAGTGTGATTTGATGTGTTCATATCTAAAATATGTGCGGTATCTGAGACGCGTATATAAATTCAAATTGCAAATCATGTTTGCTTTAACTTTCATCTTTACGTGATCAAAACTGAATACAAGTCAAATATTCTGTGCTAATATACAATCATGCTCTCTCACCTGTGAAAGATTTTCCTTTATATTTGAAACAAATCTACTTCTTCTTCTTCTTCTTCTTCTTCTTCTTCTTCTTCTTCTTCTTCTTCTTCTTCTTCTTCTTCTTCTTCTTCTTCTTCTTCTTCTTATTATTATTATTATTATTATTATTATTATTATTATTATTATTATTATTATATGAAAACTCACAGCCTATTTTGATGGATATGATGGAAAGTGTCAGCTGTCCAATGTCATGTAACACTTGTTTACTGGTCATGCTTCAAGAACTCTACAAGAGAATTCTTGCTGTTCCAAGCAATGCTGAGTTTTGTAGGCGTTCTATCTTCACACTTGCACTAATCATTTTCAGCTATGTTTGTAGTCGAGTGCTGATACTTCCAAGTGCAACAATTTCTACTGGTATCGTGTCAACTCTCTTCATTGACCACAAACTCCGTATTTCTCACTTCAAATCGTCGTAGTTGTTTATTATTTGTGCTTTTTCATATTGATCCTGTTGTCACTATGGCATGCTATGTCGGGTCTATTATCATGCATGTTCTTTCATTTTTTATTCACCACAGCAATGTCCATTTTCCGATGTCTGATCAAGTGATCACACCCAGATCATTGCATCCCACAGGATTTTGCAATTCTCATTTTCGGTGACTCTTGGTGGAGTTTGCTCTAACCATATTGGTGCTGTTTGTAGACCGTTGGTTCCATAGAGCTCCCAATAAATCATTCTTGCCCTATTGTCATGGTGTCTTTTGCATTCGCATTGTACCAATTTCGGTCATTCGCAAACGATGTGCCATACTCTTTCACCCCTCATTACCGTTAGTGTTGCCAACTCTGCACCTCATGTATTTGGTCCTTAGCGCTTGTCCTGAGCTGCGCATAAGAACTCTTCTGTCTTTCGCTTCAGGTCACTCTTCCTCATCCATAGACTCCGGCCCTCTGTATTTGTTTTGGCACCCACATCTTTTGCAAACTTACCGTGCATACATTTTTCTTTCCATGTTCTTTTTCTTTTTTCTGTTCATTTCTTGTTTAATTTTTTTCTTTAATTAAACGATTTTCAGTTTTGATGGCACCGGCATTTTTCGTGTGTTTCAACAGTGGCTCCACTGCATTTTTATATACCAACCTGGGCTGTTTTTTCTCCGTTTCGATACAGTCATGGCAACTGATCAAACCTCTCCCACTCTTTCTTCTGGACGAGCACAGCGTATCGGTGTCACTCTTATGGAGGAAGGCTTCGTGAACAATCACCATTTTTTCTGGTCTTGCTATCCATTTACTTCATTTCTCTCTTTTGCCATTTAATAATTTCTGATCCATACCGAAGTGATTCTATCGCCAACGTATTACCTGCTTGGATTTTATTCCATCCAATCATTTTTGAGCGCAGCACCAATTATAAGATCAGTACTAAAACAGAGGATCGTGTTCACCAAGGAACTCACTTGTGTCTCATCTTTGCCATACAGTTTCAAATAATCCATGTAGAGGAGGTGGTTTCTTGTTTCGGATGTTACCTTTAGATGGTACCCCATGTTCATTTTCCTGAGTACCAAGATCAGGGAAACATGCAGAGAACGAAAAGCAACGGAGATAGGCTGTCATCCTAAAAAATTCCTCTTCTGATACCCAGGGGGCCTAAGCTTTGTACGTAAGACATCAATTCAGGTTTCCATCCCAACATACCTCTTTTCAGGAAACACGTTACATTCCTTGCATTTCCAAAGAGATCTAACCAATCGATGATCCATGAATATGGAATCATATCATACGTTTTGTGTCAACCTAGGCCATTCCCAGATATTTTCTCCTTCGTTTACAATCTTGCATTACCATTATGTCGATCAATATTTGATCTTTGATACCTCTGCATCTCCTTCTACAGCATTTTTGGCCCGACGGTAATATATCGTTCCCACCAATAAATTTATATAGCTCTTTTGTAAATTCCTTCTGACATTAACGGGAGGCAGGAAATTGGTCTGTAATTGTCAGCGCGATTTCCCTTTGATGCATCATTCAGGAACACCAGCGTTCGTCCTATTGTCAACCTGCCCGGGATTTCATTTTCTGTATTGCTCAATTCATTAAATTGTTCTGCGATCAATTTACGGCAACTACTGTACACCTTCAGGAACTGCTGCTTATAAGTTTACTCTAATTTCTGATAATGTCTAAACTATGAAGTGAATAGCGTCTTGCTGGGAAAAAGAAGCTGTTTGCTTCAGGCTGCAGAGCCATTCAGCTGTAGTACTTTGTTGTACTTGCCTACTCTATATCTTAACCCCCAAAATGTCGACTTTCATCAGCATCAGGAATTAATCATTCACGTTCTTTTATCGTCATTAATTTCTTGACGAAAACAATTTGTTTTGCTTAAATTGCTTCATCCGTTCTTCAAACATAATTAGCTTTGCTTATTTTGCATGTATGTGTTGCTTTTGTTTTTTCAATTACAGCATCCAATCCTTTGTATCAACACCATAGTTGTTCCTATCTTTTTTTCGAATTTCCATTCATTCTAAAGTTTTCCATTTCTTTTCCTCACATGTATTGACACTACACTGTTCAAGGAGTTTATATGTTCACGAATTCTCCTTTTCCACAACGGTTGTTTATTTCCTCCTATATCCGTAGCCGTTCTATCCTCAGTAGTTCTCAATCCAATCCATTCCGCCACAATCTTACTAGCAACTTTGGTAAGATTATTAGTGTTATGTTCTTTGTTTCAATGGATCTCAGAACAATATTGACTGCATTCGTCTCTTGATTTAATTTCTAATGGCTAGCCTTTTTAACGTCGCACACACATTCTTTCTCTTTTGTATTTAATAGATCCACAATTCTGTCTACTATCAATTGACTTTCATTATCGAGTAGTCACTCTTTTCAATTCTTTCATAATCCACAGTATTATATATTTGAGAACTATTACCCATCATCACACTATATCACATTCATTTCTCGCATGCCCAATCTCATCATATGTCCTTCATTTAATAGCTTCTACCTTGAATTGTGTTAGCCATCCATTCGTAAGTATTCCTCTTGGCCTTCCATTCACAGTGCATTTATTTTATGTACACTCTGAAAAGCATGCCTTTCTCATTATTATTATTATTATTATTATTATTTTATGTTTGACTTTTGTTTTGCATTTGTACAAGTTGGATCCAAGTCTCACCCAGAGACCTCAAGAGACAACAAGTTAGAAGTTCATGTAGGTGTTATGCCTAGGGTACCATATATTTGGATTTGTACAGTTTTGTTCAAGTGAATGTTTAAGAAACCATAAGAAAATTATGTTTGCTTTAAAATTTGAGATCACATAGACAGTATTTTACGTAGGATATGGGCAGTTCCCATGAGCACTATCTTTTGGACTTCAGCCATTTTGGGGTTTCCTGGTATCTGAGCTAGGTAGTAATCA
>NC_068981.1:45769167-45774721 GCF_001194135.2 Octopus bimaculoides
TGAATGGTGAAGTTATTATTATCATTATTATTATTATTATTATTATTATTATTATTATTATTATTATTATTATTATTATTATTATTATTATTATTGTTGTTGTTGTTGTTGTTGTTGTTATTATTATTATTATTGTTGTTGTTGTTGTTATTATTATTATTATTATTATTATTGTTATTATTATTATTATTATTATTATTATTATTATTATTATCATTATTATCCTCCTCCTCCTCATCATCATCATTATTATTATTATTATTATTATTATTATTATTATCATCATTATTATTATTATTAATGTTATTATCGTTGTCGTCGTCAACATTATTATCATCATCGTCATCATCATCATCCTTATTTATTATCTTTGAACAGCTTGTAACGCTGGAGATGTACGACGGCGTTAGCTCTTCACTGCCAGTGAACTAAGGTAACACATTATTTTTCGAGCAACATCCGGAGTATTCTAGCGGTTCCAGTCACTGCAGCTCTATGCAAGTTATCCACCCTTATATCAGCCACTATTTGGTCCATATATATTTTTAAGATTTTTCCTCACTGTTCCCAGGAACCCGACAATTATTGGTGTTACTACCATCTCTTTATTGACAACAACTGCTTAAACTCCCAAGCTAAACTTTCATATCTATTGACTTCTCTTTCTTCCTTATCGCATACCTTATTATCAGCTGAGCTTGCTATATCTTTGGTGCTGTGCCGTTTGCTTTCTGTTTCAATTAACACTATGTCTGGTTTCCTATTCACTATCTCATGGTTCCAATGAATCATAGCATCCCGTAGCATGTGTGTGCATTATCATTTTCGATGATAACTTCGAGTTTCTGTTCGTACCACTCTTTTGTTCTGTCGAATCCATACATATTGCAAAGTATTCAGTGGACAATGTCTGCTAAATTGTCCTGACGTCTCTTAAGTTCTTTCTGGGTTAGTGGCGTACATTGACTGATAATGTACCATGCGGATTCCACATTTTGTCCGCAAATTCTACACTTATCACTTTCTGATGAGCTGTCTATTCCGTATTTGATGTAATTAGTTTTAATGCTTGCCCTTCGGCAGCGCATATTAGGGAGTCCGTTTCAGGTTTAAAACACGCTAAATCATCAATTGACATCTCTTTCCCTCTGTCTGTCTTATCTCCAACATCCTTATGAAATGATCCATGCACCCTTTTCTTTATCAACCTATTTTCAGTTTTATTTTATTCTCAGGTCCATGTATATGCTTTACTTTTGTAATCTTCCATCCTACACCAGCCTGACCTACTTCGTTCCAATAATACTGTTTCTGTGGCAAACGTTGCATGCCATGGTACGTTGTTTTCTTCTGCTCTAATGCTGTGTTCGCATCCAATCAGTCCTCTTCCCACTATTTTTTCTTGGAGAATGCACGCTGTCTATGTCACTTCGTGGGTGAAGTATCCCATTTCTAGTCTGAAAATTCCTTGTCTTTCTGTCTACGCTCTTTTAGTACGTCTACTGGCATTTCTTTCACCCTCAATTTATCCATTTCTAATACCACCAAGTACTTATAGCCATTCTCATCTACCTGTTTCATAAACTCCCCAGAAGGCATCGGTAGCCCGTCATACATTAGATGTTGCCTCTCTTGAAGACTAACACGCCACACTTTTTCAGTCCCAACTCCATTCTGTTGTCAGCACTAAAACTATACACCGTACCAACGAGGGGGCTGATTTGAGATTAATATTTGCCATAGAGTTTGAGGTCATCCATGAATAAGAAGTGGTTGGGTTGTTGTTGGTGGATCTTGAATACAGACCCAGCTTTTGCTTTCCTCAGAATCAGTGTTACTGGCATCTTGCACACTACAAAGAGACGCGGGGACTGATAGTCCACTTAAAAGATGCCTCTCCTGATCTCTATTGTTCCTGAACATCTTCCATATGCTGCCAGTTCCATCCTCCACTTCTCCATACATTTTACAAGTAATCGCCAACATTGCATGAATCAAATAGTATGAACATTGTATTAACAATGTATGAACCAAACAGGTTCATATATTACATAAACCAAGAATGTGGCATCATATCGTTAGCCTTACGATAATCGACCTATGACATCGCTAAGTTTGTTTTCCGCTCTTTGAAGTCTCTTAACACAGTTTTGTCTCCCAGGATTTGATTCTTGTTACCTGTGTACTTACGCTAGCAACCCTTCTGCTCACGTGGCAAGCTCCATTACTTCCTAGGCGACCACATAAGTGGCAATCAGGATATCAGCCTGTAATTGTCTAGCATATTGCCTTTTCCGATGCTCATCAAACACAGCACTGTCCTACTTGCATGGGGTCGGCATTTCACAAATTATCGAGCTGTGCAGCTATTCGTGCATGATATTCACCAAATCTTTTGATCTAGTAGCCTTGAACTCATATAATACTAGGGCCTTTCAATTGCCCATTTCTTTGCTGATTTCATTCACTTCTCCAATTGAAACGAATAGTTCGGCCTGTTTTGGACATACTTCTGTTCGTTTAAGTTCTTGCAACCATTCAGCATCTGTCTTGTACTCCTTCTCTTTTCCCCACATGTCACTGCAAAACCTTTCATTTCCAATGTTTTCTGGTATCAACATTTTATGTGTACACTCTCGATTTATTTCTTTGTAGAATACCTTTTGAACAATTCTGAATAGCTTATTCTGCTGGTATCCCTTCATTATTTGGTCGTATCTTACCATGTTTTCTTTCTTTGGAACAAGGCGATGTTTCACTTCCTCTATTACAACTTGCAGGCACTCTCTTTCAATATCATACATCATGTTCAGTGCCCTGTATTTTAGTTCGCTTTTAAGGTCTCTCTTCTTTGTTCTGTCTAACACAGAAATGTTCTTCGAGAGTATATCTAGCCCCGCCTGCATTTTTTTTTTTCCAAGATGGATCTTTTCTTTTGTCACTCGCACCATATTTCATTTTCTCGACATCAACACCCATATTTTCTGCTACAAAAACACTTGCTGCCTTGATCAAATACTTAGTTTCTGTGATGTTTTTTGTTCAGCTGTATTTCAGAATTTCATTGATATTTTTCGTTTCCTAGATCAATTTCCACCGATCAACCTTTTTAAGTTTGCAAATAGTGTCGCTATCGTTCTCCTGTAGTCTTGCCTTTATTCTCTCGTTGATTGCTTTTCCCATCTGTTATGTCACCATAAGTGTTATTGTCTTCTTACAAACCATCTATATGTCTCTCATCCAGTAAACTATCACTGTTCCTTTTCTCTGGTTTATTAGAGATTTCACCTCAGTTTTCTGTTATGAGATTACTTTTAGCAGTATGGACTGTATTTTCATCGTTTCCTCTACTGCTGTTTTCCAATACCCGTCTTTTGATAGCTTCGAGGTCTACTTCTGTGAAGCAACGATATTTTTATTGCTCTGGCTTCATCACACAGTCGCTGTTCTGTGAGTTGAAACAATCCTCATAGTATATTATTGATATTATTTACATTTTATGGATATTTCTCCTCATCTTGTTTGTTGTTAACACATCGTTTCGGCTGATATACCCTTCACGTTTCATTTCGTACCTGGGTTCTCAGTCCTAAGGTATTTTCGGCGTTGTTGTTGTTGTTGTTGTTATTATTATTATTATTGTTATTATTATTATTATTCAGTTCACTGCCAGGAATCGAACTCGGAGTCTTAGTGTTAGTAGCCCGTGCACTTAACCACTACACCATATGAGGACAAAAAAACTGTCTGAATCATCATTCTCTCCATTGATCATACATAAATTGTCGGTATCCTCTAAGGTTAACACCATTTTCCTGTACGGGTTTGCTCAAACAGTAATATTCTCGACAGTATTGACTGCTTTGTTCCATCTATGCCGTGTGTGCTGGTCCGTTGTTGGATAACAACATGCTGGAGTCGGACCATTACATATAAGCTTGCCGGGTGCAAAACTATCAATGTAGGTTCACGACCACCGTGATTCACAATATTATTTTTCATTGTCACTCATATGAGGTAGCGATTATCTGGTTGCGCAATTACAAGTATTTTATTGTGACGCCATCACTACATGTCTCCTCAATGAGAGCATAGGGAGATTCCAACCGCTTCCAATTCTTCTTATTATTATCATCACTTACATTATTTTCATTTTTATTTGTTTTCACTGTTTGTCATTGTTAATAGTTACCCTTATCCGACATTAGATTTGGCTTATGATCATTATTATCATATCCGTTATTATTAAACTTTGTTTAGTTTCAACGGTTGGTTTGTACATGAGATAATCATAAATATGACCGGGTTTAAGGGAATAGTAGCAGGAAGAGAAGCAGGTTGGTGAACAGACTAAATTTCACAGGTCTGTAAATAGATTCGGCAGGTAGTGAGGTTATCAGTAATGGGTAATCCTGTGTGATAAGGAGACAAAAGTGGCCTCATACCCTCGGGGTCAGCAGAAGTTATATGTGTTTAATTCTAATAGCGATGAATGTGAACGCTGATTTTGGCCTTGAAGAGCACCAATATTCACCTCGTTAAATTTTTGAATTTCTGAATTTCTATTTACTTTGAAATTTTTCTTTTCTTTTTATAAGTTTTACTGTGGTTTACAATTTTTGTAATTGTGCAGTTTGTATATATTGGCAGTTGCTAACTGCTTATTTTTATTATTGTGCATTGAATTGTGTTGTGGCAATAATAGTCATGTTTACATATTCTGGTAGACCGAGAAAAAAGAAAGATAAAATTTTCACATACAATTACCGAAGTTTTTGAATTTTGTAGAGATGTTCGTTTGTACGTTCGATCAGAGAAGACTGTAGTGTTTTTGCAATACAAAGTATACTTACATTTTCGAATACTCAGGGAGAAAGCAAAGTAAAGAAATGGAGGGTAACATTGTCACAGAAAATTGTAGATACTAACATTTTAAACTGGATAAATATGATCTTAAGTTTGTCCGAACAGAGAAAACACTTGTGTCCTTCGAATAAAAACGATGTTAACATTTTACAATGCACAGGGAGAAAGCAAAGGATAGGTATTCACAGAAGTTGCAGATATTAATTTTTTTAAAGTTGATCGTTTGTTTTCGAAAACGCTAGATTTGTAAGTAACTTAACTTATTTTAAAATACTCATAGGGAAGTGTAGCTCTTCCAATCTTTGAGAGTTATTTTAAGTTGTCCTGCTCGGTTGTATTAGTGTTTCTATGTCTTCGGCTGCTGACAGGTCAGTGAAGCGAAGAACACGTACGGCTGCCCTCAACTTTATTATTATTATTATTATTATTATTTTATGTTTGACTTTTGTTTTGCATTTGTACAAGTTGGATCCAAGTCTCACCCAGAGACCTCAAGAGACAACAAGTTAGAAGTTCATGTAGGTGTTATGCCTAGGGTACCATATATTTGGATTTGTACAGTTTTGTTCAAGTGAATGTTTAAGAAACCATAAGAAAATTATGTTTGCTTTAAAATTTGAGATCACATAGACAGTATTTTACGTAGGATATGGGCAGTTCCCATGAGCACTATCTTTTGGACTTCAGC
>NC_068981.1:45782896-45784792 GCF_001194135.2 Octopus bimaculoides
GCCAAGAAGGCTTTTTGTGGGAGTGTTGTCTTTTTCTAATCTTTTCACCACATAGAATCGTTGAGATTCTTGCGGATGCATAGTACAGGTGGTTGAGATCTGTAATATCAACATCATTAGCTGAAATTATATCCTTAAGTCCAAGGCGGATTTTACCAATTATGTTCAGGTTTTGGTTAGAATTGAGGATTTTGGGGAGAGTGTCGCGTTCATTCATACTAGTTTCTTTAATTTTCAGCCATTCAATCATGATTTGATTTTTTAGATCATGTAGTTCTGTTGCGTCGATTTCTGTATGACTTTCTTCATCTATTTGATTTTCACCTGCCTTAGTGTTTATGGTTGGTTCAGAGAGTATTTTACTTTGCCTATCAGTTACCTTAACTCTTTCAATCATTACTGCATTTTCATCAGCCTTGGGCTGGTTTATAATTATTTCCTCTGTAGTATCTTCTTTAGCTACAGTTTCATTCTTTTTATCCCTTACTGCTTGTTTAATTTGGTCAATCTCTACTTCAGTTACTAAATTTTTTTTCTTAATGTTTCTTCTGACGTTGGCAAGTTTGTTACTGTCTATGTAGGGTCTAACTTCAAGGTGTTTCTGTCTCCAGTTTAAGTAGGTTTGTACAGTATTAGATTTATCTGTAGGGAAATATATGGCATGGTAGAAGGCTGTAAGAACTTCTTCTTCTTCTTCTTCTTCTTCTTCTTCTTCTTCTTCTTCTTCTTCTTCTTCTTCTTCTTCTTCTTCTTCTTCTTCTTCTTCTTCTTCTTCTTCTTCTTCTTCTTCTTCTTCTTCTTCTTCTTCTTCTTCTTATTATTATTATTATTATTATTATTATTATTATTATTATTATTATTATTATTATTATTATGTGTATGTGAATATGTGAATGTGCAGATAACGCTTCCTAAATAGTATTTTTACTCATCTGGCTTCATACTTGGAATTGTTGAGAATTAAAATATTACTAATCCCTACTTTATTTCTCTTTCTCTTTCACTCCACATTTCTCTCTCTATCCCTCAAAATATGTGTGTCCCAGTGTCTCTTTCTATACACCTCTGTCTGCAAAGGACACAGATATGCACAAATAGCCTGCTACACAGACCTCTCTCTCTCTCTCTCTCTCTCTCTCTCTCTCTCTCTCTCTCTCTCTCTCTCTCTCTCTCTCTCTCTCTTTCTCTCTCTCTTACACACACTCACAAACACACGTATGTATGTAAACAAGGTTACAGATATGTAAGTATACAGACATACACACGCACAAATATACATTTATACCATTATGATTATGTAGCGCAAATATCTCTTTGTACTGATAAGATTTAATACGTGTGGTTCTATTCTTAAGTTTGTTATACATCAATTTTTTCCTTGTCATTCTGTTTTACTACTGTGTTATATTTCATTGTAGAGCGATGAAACCCTATCTAATAATTTTTAGTCATTGTCGAAATATGAATTGGCACCATAAAATTCATCTCGTTTTGTTCCCAGAATATTCTGCTGCAAGGTTGATATCTCTAAATAGGTTGTCCAGTAACGAAAATAAAATATTGAATGGAAACAATAAAAAATAGATTACATTTTGTATTTTTATCGAAACAATAGTGCAGTTAATGGTGTTGTTGCTGAAGTTGCTGCTTTTTCATATATCTTAGATTATTTCTTCTTTAACTGCGTATTTAAGATGTTTCAATGAAAACAACATCAACACATAAATATATCGGCCGTATACAATGGAAAGGAAAGGACGATAAAGAAATAATAATCTTATTCGATATATAATTTCGTATTATATTCTACTTTGATCGCCGGATATGAGGGAACTGTTTTTCCACACAATATATTTATATATGTTTATACTTTATATACATATATGTATATATATA
>NC_068981.1:45785118-45787890 GCF_001194135.2 Octopus bimaculoides
ATATATATATATATATATATATAAGTGTGTGTGTGTATGTTTGTATGTATGTATGTAAGTCGCTGTTTGGGTGTGTGAGAGTATGTGTTTGCGCGCGCGCATATGGTTAGGCGAAAGTACAGAAAGATGCGAAAGCAATATGTAGGACAACTGAAGAGAATATGTAGATCAATGCTGCAATCAATTAAGCGCATGATTGAAATTTGTATCTACAAAATGATGGAAAGGAGAATATTAGGCGCAGTGGGCATTGCGGTACCGGAGTTACAGTTAGTTTGTAAAATTGTAATTGACATAAGTGAGGATAGGATATTTCATAGGTATTTCACTAAAGAAATAAAAAAATTAAAGTCCTTTCCCGCGTCATATTGACTCATAAGGCCGGTTTTCCTGTTTCCGTGAGGTATATATTCCCCACCGGAACGGGACCCCGGTCCGTTGCAGGATTACTCATTTTCCATATGACTGAACTGCAGCAACGTGAACTGAAGTATTTTGCACAAGTGCACCACACGTTGCAAGGATCAAGTATGGAAACAACAATCTTACGACCTTGAGTCAAACATCCTATCCTCAAAAACACGCGCTCCCACAATATACAGTCACGATGCTGGCGGCATTTCATTTACAGCGAGCCACCGATTAACACAACCAGTCAGTGTACGGTGAGTGGAATATAGTACGAGATAACCAACTCTTTTCACTTGGCAGTATTTCTCTTACTGGTGATTTAAGCTGAAATGGAAATAAATACTCTTGAATGCAGATATCTATCTCTCGGGCAAGATGATGCCTCGAATTGACTCGGTCTATAGCACGTGTTGACTGCAATGAGAATTGTCTTCTTGAAAAAGTACAGTGAATGATATTGTAACGGGTTCAAATATCTTCCGAGAATACTTGAATGGGCAAAAGGTTTGTGTATACTACAGACGCACGCTCATACATACACAAACACACACACACACAGACATGTATATGCATGTTTATATATGTGTATGTGTGTATATGTATAGGTGTGTATGTATATACATACATGTATATATGTATACATACACAATATATTTACACACACACACACACATATATATATATATATATATATATGTGTGTGTGTGTGTGTGTGTGTGTGTGTGTATCTACATAGGCATATACATATATACATACATATATATAGATAAGTGCACGTACACACACATACACACACACACATATACACTAGTAGAGATACTAAGCGTTGCTCGGGATTACTATGGCAGAGTTTGTATATGTATTCCAACTATGTTGAAACAGGTTTTCTGGGAAAGTGCAGCATTGGCGACCAATCATGCGAAGTAAGTGGTGGGCTCATTCATCTAAGCGACAGGTCATCCGTCTGATTGGAGGATTCCAGTCCCTAAACTGTCATAAAAAATTAGGGTGATGTGATGTGATATTTGACCACACCGAAAATCTTTCACTGGATACGCTCCCATTGTGTGGTCCTACATCCCTCATAAAGTAAATTTGGAGAAACTTTGGTTGTTCATTTTTGAGTAACAGAGAACGAATGAGGTGGTAGACTTGTCTTTAAATTTTGAACGTCCGTGTAAATACATGTCCAACTATTTCCATAGATGCACCAAATAATGTTATTTGAAATGCAAAGTTGCATTTTGTGATTTGTTCAGAAAATCCTTTGTCTGGATGGAAGTGTCTTCCAAAAGATCCATAAGTGGTTGAGGAGGAGCCGGCAGTGCTAGCTGTGCTGACAATCTTACCTTACCGCCTGAGCAGTATATACCGTTAGTTTCATCTGGAAATTTTAATGCTTTTCAGAAACGACAATTTGAGTTTACACCCCGATTTGGAAAGAATTATCAGTTTTATGAGAATGGGATGGATCATATCTGAAAGTAGCTCCAGTTGTTGTGAAGAACGAGTTTGTACGTGTTTTGTTTCTGGTAGTTATTCTATTGGACCTCGGTCTAATCATTAAAATATCGTTTTAATGACTCAGCATTAAGTACTGCAGCATGCCTTTCTTCATCTTGGAAAAGTCAAATCTCTCTTCTGTATTGAGACTCCATTTCGCGTGCTGCACCATGCCTTTGCTGATCTTGAAAAGGTCGCACCACCTTCTGTATTGGGACACCATGTGACGTGCTGCAGCATGCGTTTGCTGATCTTGAGAAAGTCACATCTCGCTTCTGTCTTCAGATTCTAGTTGACGTGATGCTGCGTTTGCTCATCTCTTGTATTGAGACTCCATCTAATAGACTGTAGCATGCGTTTTCTGATCTTGATAAAGTCTCAGCTCCCTACTCTCTCGGGACTGTCGTCTTTGGTTTCCTACATTCCTCCTGGCTATATACTTATTTCTTGGAGAGATTACATCTTTCCTTTACGAGCATATATTTTTTTCAATGTTGTAAACAAAAATTCTAAACATAGAAAAAAAGTATACATTAATCTCTATTTCTGTATGCGGTTGTATGTAAGTAGTATGCTTTTAATTTTTGTATGGTCTATAAATTAAACAAATATAATCAAATTAACCAAATAAAAGCATGTGTATGAACTGCTAATTTAAAAGTAAATGCCACAATAATTATTATACATAAATTTCTCTGAGTATACATTCGTACATACACACATACATACATACATACATACATACATACATTCATACATACATACATACATACATGCATACATACATGTATACATACATACATACATACACATATCTATCTATCTATCTAGCTATATATATATATATATATATATATA
>NC_068981.1:45788908-45791326 GCF_001194135.2 Octopus bimaculoides
ATATATATATATATATATATATATAAAGCACATGTATTAAATGTTAATTTAAGAGTAAATATGTAACTGTAAATACCTTGCAACTTTACAAATTGTTTAGCTACAACGATGACGCTAATTATCACACGCAATATAATAACCAGATGACGTTGCAAGCTTACAGCAGGATCTGAATGCGATATACAAGTGCACTGAAGTGTATAACATGCTGTTTAATGTAAGAAAATTTCAAGCACTGCACTATCAACTCAGAAATGCTCTGCAGCCTAATTATTTAGGTCCCGAATGTAGTGCAATCCCAGAATCACAAACAGGGAAAAGCTTGGGTATCAGTATGATGAATTAATTCATATGCACATTATGCAAGATGACAGCAAAGTTGAGACAACTGGCTAGAAGATTACTAAGGCCTTTCAAGACTATAAACCAGGAAGTTATGTTAAATATCCGGAGGACATTTGTTCTCATCCTGTACTACTGCTCTTAGCTATGGTCACCACATAGTGCCAAATTAAAAGCGAAGCATGAAGCGGCTCAACGTCACTACAATAAAAAGTTTGAAACAGTGCAGCAGAAATTTTATGGCTTTCAATCCTGGAGCGAAGGCGTGACACGATTTTAATCTTTGACGCGAAGGTGTGACCGATACGTAACAAACTATATATGAAAAAATTCTAGAAGGGCTAATATCTAATTTCGGCATTGAATGTTATAAAAATACCAGAGCTGGACGCCATACATACTGTTCATTCCAGCTAAATTCCAGGAACAGGTAGTACAATAGCCTAGGGTTCAAAGCACTTCAGCCATTCAGCGCATTGCCACAAAAATTAAGAAACCTACACATTGACGTAGATGTCTTCAAAAAGTAAATAGACATCCTCCTCTGTACATTACCGGATGAACCGACGGCACGGCATGAGTTACAGACGGGGACAGCGGAATCAAAGACCCTCATACACGAAATGAGCCAAAAGCTGAGTCAGAGTCACACACAGGTGTGTTGATGTGAAATCTACTAGTCTGAGGTAATCAGCCGAAGAATAATCATAGGTAACAATGAAAAATCACGGTGGTACTTCAGCATGACTGCAGCTGCATGGCGGAAACAAATAAAAGAATATAAGAATGATAGAGTACGTATACAAGTGTGTGGGTGGGTGTAGGTATATATGTATGCATATATATATATATATATATATATATATATATGTGTGTGTGTGTGTGTGTGTGAGTGTGTGTGTGTGTGTGTGTTTACATATATGAAACATACACACACATATCTACAGACATTTCTACATACATACCTGTCTATCTATCTATATAACTATACAAACGTACATACACACACGCACATACATATATGCATACATAAACTAATGGGTGTTATGTAGAGCTGTGTCACAATTTGCATACTTTCTGGCCGTTCTGAAAATCTTTTTTGACTTTGTTTTGTATACAGAGAATATAATTCAGACTCTTGTCAGATAAGGTAGAGATTATATTGTTGAAGATGTTCACGTTGTGAGTGAAGGGGAATTATTCGGTTTTCCGCTAAGCTTGCGTGTTAAGGTCATATGAAGCCGCGTTTGAAGGTCACATCAAATATTATGTCTGGCAAGAACGACATATGACAAATCAATAGCTATAAAAGCTATTTGCATTCGACTTATAACTGTTTTAGACTGTTGGCTGTGTGTACTCACTGTGTAAGCAACAATTATCTTATTTAACAAAGATGATGTGACTTTCTTTTGGGCTATATATACTGCTTTAGTGAGTGATTAAATTATTCGTAAGCGAACCTAGACAAAATAGGTGAAATAATGTTACTTTTAACCTTTTTCAATAGCCGCAGTTGAAACTTGCTAAAAATTTGAGACGAATATAAGACAAATATCTGGTTCCTAAATTTTCAAGTTGTATTCAAATCCCCAGAATTAAGTGTACGCACTTGCCTTTTTCTAAAGGTCCTATCCTCTTCATCAAATGTAAAGATTTAATGTTGTGATAGAGAATGATTGAGAAGATGAAACGTTTGACAATCGCACCAGAAATCCCCGGAAATCTACGAGGCGTAGATGCAGATGCTTTCAAAGATGACTTGGAAATTTTGTTTGTTTTTGTTTCATTTGAGATACAAGAGAAACCCACAGCAAATGTCAAAACGTTAATAAGGATGACTTTCGCCAACTAACCAAATCACCAGAGCTAAATCTAGTAAGAGAGTGTCATGTAAAGGAAAAGAAATACACTTGCAATCATACTAATGTTAGTGCAACAGAATATTACTGCAGCATCTTGTTGAAAGTTATAAAAGTAAAATACATCGTCCTAGCTAGCTAGATATCTGTCTGTTCATCTATATACCAATCCCCCCTATATATGCGTGTGTGGGTGTGTGTATGTATGTATATA
>NC_068981.1:45791663-45792692 GCF_001194135.2 Octopus bimaculoides
ATATATATATATATATATATATATATACGTATAAATACATACATACACACACATGCACACACACATACACACATATATATTTATAAGCATAAAATAATGCAAACGCGGGAAAACTATTTTTTCTTCTTTTACAGACAAAAGTTTTGGTTGCACATACTGATGGTGTAACTCCCCCACTTACAATGGCTGGTACTGTTCAATGTAGTCATTCAATCAGTGATTAATTATCAATATCCTTTAATGTAGCAATTGAAATCTACATTTTTGTCATGCGTGTCATCGAGTCTTCTTCTGCAAAACCGCTTTCCCAAAATCTGTCCTTCATTGCATTTTAGAAGAGAAGATCGGTGAGCGCTAGATAGGGTATGTAAAGAAGGTACGGCAGAACTAACTGACCCTAATTACTATTTAATTTGCCAAATATATGAACGGTCACGCCTGTTTTTTGGGAGAGGCGAGACTGGCTATTGAGCATAGTTTTAAGACACTCGTTCGATCTCACCTACCTAATGGTAGTTTAACATTTATGAAGGCCTCAATTTTTTATGCTCGCTGAGTGACAACTTTGCAATCAAAAGAGCAGTTACTGTAATTATTTGCAATGTTAATCAGCTCTTGTAAGTTTGGGGTATGGAGTAGATTTGTGTCTATTTCACAGAATACACCTTTGTCTGCAGGAAATACAATTGCTACCACGTTGATACATTCCACGTATCAGAAAAGAAAAACTATTCTCGTAGCTTCAAACTTTTCTAGTATTTCAGAGCAAATATCTTCACTTCTTTTTTTGACCAATGAGTGTCAACAATCCTCTTGCATAGTAGAGTTGTACACTAGGCAGACAGATTACGATTCCTCTATCAGTTCAAGAAGAATAAGATAAAGTCAGGCAGCACAAGCAGGATACTTACTTCATTGCTGGTTTCCACTTTGCCGTTTACGTCCATCTGTGCACATTGTTCTTGACACGATGTTGCTTCCTTTTACAAAATATAGCTTTCTCTTATGCCTGTAAGACATGCACGATAT
>NC_068981.1:45792963-45793479 GCF_001194135.2 Octopus bimaculoides
ACCATTGTGGTTTTAGAGTCTGATTTGACAGCTATTTTTTCAGCGTGGTGGTATCTCTTGATACCCTGTATTATAATTTTAAATAATTATTACCTTTGATGGTTTTTATTCCCATGCTGACCACTTGATAAGATCAATATTTTAAATATCGATCTTATCCTGATATATATATATATATATATATATATATATATATGATTAATTCTTCTATCAAACGGTTTTTAGATACCTCTTCAGTTTTATTACATTCGTTTTATATGTATGCATAATTTCTTTCTTTCTTTCTGTATTTCTATCTTTCTTACTTTCTCTCTCTTTCTAGATTTATTTCTCTCTTTCTCTCTCGCTTTAAAGATTGCTACCTTTTTACACCTATATGCGTGTTCGTACTTATGTAGATACACACACACACGTTTTCATGTCAATCTCTCTCCCATTCACTAAAACATATATATTGCATATAAATCCTTCTTTCTTTCTTTCTCTCTCCCTCTCTCTCTCTCTCTCTCTCTCTCT
>NC_068981.1:45793489-45798489 GCF_001194135.2 Octopus bimaculoides
CTCTCTCTCTCTCTCTCTCTCTCTCTCTCTCTCTCTCTCTCTTCCGTTCTACATATATATTTGGTGATATGCATCTAATATATATGTCTATTACAGAAAGAGAGAAGACAAAAGAAAGAGAGAGAGAGTAAGATAAAGGGAGATACAGAGAAAGAGAGTGAGAGGAAGATAAAGGGAGAGAAAGTGAATGAATGAGAAAGAGAAAGAGAAGGATAGTCAATGAAAGAGAAAGATAGAGAGACAAAGTTAAATAAATCTCAAAACGTATTAATTGTGGGAGGCAAATATAGTTATAACAATAGTCATAATGTCTATTAATAGAAACAAATACTAATTGAAATAATAGAGATAGTGAGCTGGTATATTCGTGAGCACGACAGGCAAACATCTTGTCGGCATTTCATTTGGATCTACTTATTTCTGTGGAGGATGATTGAGTCTTTTATTCTTTCAGGGCCCATCAAATAACTACAATTTGAACACTGGGGTCGATGTAATCGACTTATGCCTTCCTCTGAAATTACTGGTCCTGTGCCAAAAGTTGAAAACAACAAAATTAATTACTAACATTCTATTTAATTAAAGAATATTAAAGAAATTAAGAATAAAAATAGTACATTTAGAAGGGAAGGAACATAGACGTAAAATCAAAGAGAAGTTTGAATTTGATCGTTTCAAAGGATCCATAAAAATAAGCTCGTGGACAGAGTGATCCCTTTTATGTAAATAAGAAATAACTGAATAAAACGGATCATTATTAAACAAAGAATTTTGTGTATCACACATTAAAAAAACAAATGTTTTTAGGTGTGTAATTTAGTAAAGCAAATACATAATCAAACCGAATTTTCGGGACATTTATAAAATGTAAGTAGTCTAGCTTTCAAAAATATGCAGCAGATCACTTTCATTAACCAAAACGTATACGTGCGACTAAACAGCATGCCAATTCATGGAAGTTAATACTATTAAGAAATCTGCAGAATGATCGTAACACTGCATAAACCATGCACGATTTTAAAAGATGAATACAGGTTTTTCAGATACGATAATTTCTAATATGAATTAAACGTTAGATAAAGGCTGACTTAATGCATTTGAGTATCGAATATATAACGGGATCGATGAGTTTGCTAATATCATCAAAGAATGACAAGGAACGGACGAATCCATCCCAGTCCACCACACTTCGAATCCTCATAGTAACTGCTAATGTTTTATTAAACAATGTTCGTGCGTCTGTATTCGTGCCTATGTTGGTGTTTGACTGTGTACATGATGTTTACATCTGTGAATGAGTCAATGTGCGCGCGTGTGTGTGTGTGTTTCTGTGAATTGTTTGTATGTGCTTATCTATGTGCACATATCGTAATTCTATACATAAATATATGGATAGAAATACCATTTTAAAGAAGATGTGATTGTGTATTGAACATTTCCGAAGAGCAGAATAAAAACAATTTGTCTATTATTAGTAATTTCACCGGATATTTCAGGGATCCATTTCTATATTGATTTCTGTAATTAAGGTGCTAGAAAATTCGCCAACCCAGATTGAATGCAGCAATTAAGACTATTCGCACCACAGGCAGCAAACAAACTGCTGGTTAAACTGAATAAAGCAATGTGTATGGTTTAAACTCAAGGTTTAAATTGCCATCGCCAATGTGTCTGCGATAACAAATATTTAATATGAAGACAATATATGTCGATAATCACGTCAAACGAAAATTGAAACATGTAACGATAAAACTGATCTAGAGTTCAGTCAATTTCAATTAGTAAACTCTATTATTGACATATGAAAGAAACTAATGCCAATAAATGACAGTGTTTAAAACTAACATGCTACATATGGCTTGACTACTTCAAATACTAGCGTGGATTAAAGATGTTTCAGAAGACAAGGATATTTACATACAACTAAAAGCATGCAAATTTCCTAATACAATGGCACCTCGGTTTACGAACTCTGCTCTTGACATATATATAGACATATATGTATATAGAGACATATAGATATAGATAGACAAACAGGCAGACACACAGATTCGAAAATCGAGGTTCTACTCTTTTACTTGTTTCAGTCATTTGATTTCGGCCATGCTGAAGCACCGCCTTTAGTCGAGCAAGTCGACCTCATGACTTATTCTTTGTAAGCCTAGTACTTATTATATCGGTCTGTTTTGCCGAACCGCTAAGTTACGGAGACGTAAACACACCAGTATCGGTTGTCAAGCAATGTTGGATGGACAAACACAGGCACACAAACATATACACACACGTACACACACACACACACACACACACACGAACGCACACATACACACACACACATACACACACACACACACACACACACACATATATATATATATATATATATATATACGATGGGCTTCATTCAGTTTCTGTCGTCCAAATCCACTCACAAGGCTTTGGTTGGCCCGAGATTATAGTAGAAGACACTTGCCCATGGTGCCACGCAATGGGAATGAACCCGGAACCATGTGGTTGGTAAGCAAGCTACTTACCACACACCCACTCCTGCGCCTATGTATATTAATTTTGATCACCGCTATTAATATGAAACATGAGATATAAGATATCAGCATGGGCGGAGAGCTTTTAGACATTTTGCTGTTATCCAGTATATGTTGAGGCCTGATCTAATACACATGCAACGTAAAAGGTTATGTTATATTTTAGTTATTCAAAGACACGGTTTATCAAAGTTTACATTAGTCAATCAACTTTTCTTTTTCTTTAATTAAATAAGGTTTTACTTGCGTCATAATCCCTACGAGCAATTTGAAGAAAACAGTAATGAATTACGGGAATATTATTCTTATACGTAAAAGTAAATCCGAGCAGAGGGATGATATTGCTCGTTGCTACCTTACTAAGAACGATTAGATTCAACACTTAATAAGCTTGAGAATTATATTCATACTTCAAATGAATATTTAATTTCAAAAAATTACCACCCGTGAGAATTTGTGGGTGAGTGAGCCTTCCGTCTAGGTTTCGCTTATTCAGTTCATTTGCTCGTATTGATTTTTGTTTATTAATAATTTCAACCGAAATTTAATTTTAATCATTTCCCTCATTAAGGCGACGAGCTGGCAGATTTGTGAACGCCTCGGCCAAAATGGTTTGTGGCATTTGTTTAGAATCTGTATCTTGTACGTTTAGTATTTTACGATTTTTTTCTATAATATATAATGAATATGTAGGAGACACACAGATATGCCCTACGTAAGAAAACGTTAACAGTAGATAGATTTTCATTTTGTGTTTATAAATATCATAATAATTTTCATTTAAACGTCATGTCTATATAATTTATCAAGTAGTATATATTACTTTTTTATTTACTCAGTCATTTGGTTTTTCATTCTTTAAAATGTAGTGCATAACTGACGACGATGTCATTGTCAGAAATATGAACAAAGTTCGTTGGTAGTCATTTGAAATAAAAGCATAATATTAGTCACTCTCTAGTATATTATTTTTCATTTTAAGTTTGATTATTGTTAGTATTTCCATGAACTCTGCATTACAATTGAACTCCATTTTGTTTGAGTCTTTTACCAAAGATTTTTCAACTAGCTATAGAGTTACAACATACCTAAATTATTTCTATACATTTTATTTATTTTCTTTTAAATATATGTATTTATATGCAATACTCTCAAGCACATCTACAGTGTAGATGTATCAGTTCCTCAGCTGTTGCCAATCATTGTTATATTTCATTCTGTAAAGTTATGTTTAACCTACTTACGTAGTATTACTTCCTGTAGGGTATTGAAATGATATTCACACAGCAACCATCTCTAAAAGCACAGGGCGTACACAGTTAGTTAATATAGTATAGAGGAGGGAGCATCTTTGGCTTTACCCTAGAAATGTATCCAACTTTGAATTATGGTCGGAAAGTTCTCTCATTTATATCTGCTAGAACAATGAAGCAATTCTGATTTACACAATTCTCCTAATTAGGATTGGTTCATATTGCAGTTGCTTTGTGTATTTATCCCTGTAAGTTTATTTGTTTGGTTATTTAATATCCGTATCTATGTTTTCATAATTAGCAATAAAGAGGAATGCATCTCAAATAGCACTCTGTTTACAAGCGCAATGATATTTCTGTTTTATATACCACATTTCCTCTATTGAATAATACTATTTCTTTCAAGTAAAACAAATTGGAGATGAATATTATATTTCATTATATTTTCCCAGCTAACATTTCTTATTTTTATTTCATTTGTATCATTGATGATTGAATCTTGTAATTCACATCAATCAGATTTTTGCCCTTTCAGATCTCTACAATAAATGTTCTTTATGAATCTACATTTGTGACTTTAATCGGAATAATACACTGATGTGAGACATCACTGTGATAATAATCGAAACACGAATATTATACAAATGAAGTGAATAAGAAATGTCTATGCGTGATGTACAATAACATTATTTCATCTAACTGAACAGTCTCATAATTTAGGAAATCTATTATTACGTAATAGTTTAATGTAACCATCAATATGTTTTCCAATTTTATAATACTAAGTCCTATGATTATTTCCTACGATGTAAATAAGTGAAACACCATTCCCAGTTTAATCAAAATATTACTATGCAGATATGTAATTTGTTTGTCCATATGTTATCATGCAATATGAAATTTTTAATTTTCATAATTATTAGTATAAATTTTATGAGATATTCAGTTTGTTACTTCTTAAGGGATAATTCATATGTAGATTCAAGTTTTACATAAGAAACTTTCAGAATAGAGCAATATGAGTAAAATGCATGATTATTGTCGTGCTTGCTTACAGATAACATGTCAGTATATCAGAATGCATCGTATTATGCTATCTGTGAACCGATGATGGTATATATGATGAAAATATGTCAAGAAAGATTACAGATATGTTACTGACTTTTATTTAATAAAATTCAAATGTAAGATTCATATCGACATA
>NC_068981.1:45800141-45801543 GCF_001194135.2 Octopus bimaculoides
TGTGTGTGTGTGTGTGTGTGTGTGTGTGTGTGTGTGTGTGTGTGTGTGTGTGTGTATGGGTATATGCACATGTATGTTTATATATCGGAGTAAGCACATAAATGTGCAACAAGGTGCCAGAAAGAGTACTCAAATACCAGAGGTAGAGTAATATGCTTTATTTAAAAGCAGCAGAAATATAACAAAAAACTGTTACTCGGAGTTTCACGTTTCCGATCATCGGACAGTTTTGTTCCTAACAAAACTGTCCGATGAACAGGAATGCTTTAAAAAAAAGTATATATATACTGTATATATATATATCTACGGATATAATGCTTACACGTCAACTCATGTATACATATTATTTTATTAGCTCAACTTTAATATGACGATCAGAGACTTTTCAGTCGTTTCTTTAGTGAGCATAACATTTTGATAAAATTAACTGTTCGTAAAATAGTTTATAAAATTGTCATTTATCACTGTAAAATTATGGCAAAAAGCAAGAGAAATAAGCTTGAATTTCGTTCGTTGCTCTTTAAAAGAAAAACGGCAAGACCAAATTAAATTATATGATATAATACAGACAACCCTTCCAATAAAATAAACTTTTCGAAACAAGTAAAAGAAGTGATAAGTACAATAATTGAGAATATCGAGCAATTTGAGATTACAATTTCACTTCTCATTTTAATTTTTATTACTTCTGTCATCATATCTTCTTTTACCTTTGTCCATATATATATGTACATGTATATATACTTTCTTTTCTTCGTGTTATTTATTATGGGTTTAACTAATTCATTGCTGTTGTTTTCAGCGCACCGGTAACAGGAAAGAAAGAAATTATCATCATTACAAGTAGTATGCGCTAGTGAATTGCCATAATTCTAAAAAAACAGAAACGGTCATTTTTGAATACATTTTTTAATAACCATTGGGTTTGTAAGATTTATGCTTAGGGAAGATATACAAGGCTTAAAACTGCCTCAATAAAAACATGAAAATGCAAGTAACAATTGTGTACATCATCATTTATCATAAACTTCTATATTAGTAGGAAAATATCGTATGAAGAGAATAACAATAAAAAAAAGCATTGAAAATTAGCGCGTCAGAATCAACCGTCTGAATTCGATTTAAATTTAAAATATATCTACTTAACTATAAGTAATAGTTTCTATCCCACAAGCTATTACATAGGTTTTCTTGTCAACATAAATCATCATTTCCTGTAACAAACATTTAAAATCGTTTTGGCTTTTTTTATAATTTTCGCCTCTCATACCTTGTCAGCGATTAATTCATTCATAATCGCATGCGCACGCTCACGCACATATATATATATACATCTACGTAGATATGTATGTATATTTGTATGCATATGTGCCTGTATATATATATATATATATATATATAT
>NC_068981.1:45802414-45810745 GCF_001194135.2 Octopus bimaculoides
TATATATATATATATATATATATGTACATACATACATACATGAATACATGTATGCAAGCTTACATACGTACATACATATATGCATATATAATATTTGCGAATGCATTTAAAATTAGAGAATATTCGTCACTCGGAAGTCGGTGTGGTTTGCTACAATATACATTGCAAAGTGCAGTTGATTATGAGTTTCGATTATGTTTCAATATTAGAAGCAGAATAACAGAATAACAGAATAACGGTGATGTGGCATTTCGTCCGTCTTTAGGCTCGGGATCCAAATAACGCCGAGGACAATTTTGCAATTTCATCTTTCGGCTTGCTGATATGCATAAATACCACCTGATCTCTTTCTAATACTTGAAACTAATTTTATAAATGAAAATGTGAAAACATTGATGGAAAGCAGCATTGAAAACTATAGAATATGTAAAGTCGTAGCTTTAATTTTTTCAATATTTCGGACAAATTTTCTTCATTAGTGCCTGTGCAATTATGCGTGATGGCACAGTGCTGTCATTTTATTTTTCCAGATACACAACTGCGAACGCTGAGAAGCACAAACTCATCTTATTATAATAATCAATCTGATACGTTATGTTTAATGCTGTATGAGGATTAAATTTATTAATTTAAGGGTTCTAACGTTACATATTCTGACTCTGAGATTTCCAGTTTTAAGTTTATATTGTGCGCGCGCTTGAGTGTATCATTCTCCCCTGTAAAAGACTTTCTCACCTTCCCGAGCGTCAATCTAATAAACGTGTGTGTTGTTTATATACCTGTCTTCGCTTTTCTTTTTCCACCTTGAGTCGAACAAATCGTCTAAATGAATGTATGTCCATATGCATATATGTATGTCTCCGGTCGTATGTATGTATTTTGCATGTTCATGTATTTGTGTGTTTTTATATGTGTACGTGTGTTTGCATGTGTGTGTGTGTGTGTGTGTGTGTGTGTGTGTGTGTGTGTGTGTGTCACTCTGTCTCCTTGTGTGTGTATGTCTCAGTGTATCTGTGTATGTCTCAGTGTATCTGTGTATGTCTCAGTGTATCTGTGCATGCCTCAGTGTTTCTGGTATTATGGGCCATTTCCTCAAAACCACAACTATCCGTTGTCCCTTGCGGTCGTAGTTGAATCCGAAGACATTTTTACAAAGGAATCCAAAAAGACACAAATTTGACACTAACGCACAAACTCATGCTGCAATTTAAGCTGTTAAGCAACTCGCCATCCGTCACAATGAGAAGGAATTTCTTGTCAATTTTTGCTCTGAAGAGAGTTTTACATTTCAAAAGCATAAGGCAATCTGAATCATAAAATTTGAATGAAGGCAATAAATTGAAACGTACGTAGGCGATATGAAGACTATTATATAAATAAATTGATTTTAGTTTGTGTTCAAACTGTTCATTTTCCTTATATATTATTAATAATCTGTTATCCTATATAGAATGGATGTAAACATCTATATCGACTACTGGAACTTCATAAGTGTTAACACTAATATTAAAACAAAAGACGAAGAGTGGTGAGGAAAGAAAATCGAGGTCTAGTTCGACAATAGTGAAGAATGGAAATGCCTTTAATGATACGAGCATACGCTCTTCCACAAAAAAAATATATAGAGGAAAAATGGGGGAATGAACGAACAGCGGATAGAGAATAATGTGTATGTCTATATATGAATACACACCCACCCATATATATACTCATAGATAGATATGTGTATGCGTTTCTGTTTACGTATGTGTGTGTGTGTAAGCAGTTAAGTGCATAGATGCATTAGTGCATGCCACTGTTGTAATATTACATGGGTAATATTATACTTCTATATTGAGACAGAAACTCCAGCGGAATTGAAATTCCCTTAGAATTTTAGGATCATTAGCATCCACATATTTAAACATAGATCTATTGTCGTTCTGTATCATATTGATTTACTAAACATTTCTGAGGAAATAATGTTGTAATGGATTCATTTTCTCATGGTGAAATAGCAACAGTAACCAACTACGTTGCTGCATTAATCGAAATCGTCAAGTATATTGTAGGTGGTAAATCTATTCTATGTTACCAGGGATTTGAGATGAAATACTGACAGCGCATATGTGACGTAAGAGGCGAATAAAAGGGGTGGGAGCAAAGGGACTGGAAATTCACTCCTCCTAGTAATTTCATATTCCTAAAAATATATTCTTCTTGTCTTTTTAGCAGTATGAAATTACTAAGAGGAGTGGTTTTCAAGTGACTTCGCTCCCGCACCTTTTAGTTGTCTTTTACGTCAAACAGGAAATGCAGTGACTGAGGATGTGGAGGATGGATGAGCGGAATGTAAGGAGGGTGATGAATGCAGAAGTGGTAGGCAGCAGAACTGAAGGTAGACCTCGGTTTGTGTGGATGGCTGGACGGGGTGAGGAACGCTTTGGTGTTTACATATGTTGGAGTGATAGAGGCAAGATAGTTTATAAATGTTAGGAATGTTAAGCGAGTACTTGGGGACAGATGAGTGAATGTGATGTTGCTCAAAGGGGTACCAAACTGGCATGATGCGATGGTAGTTGACCAGTATATTTGTCTGACCCCGCTGCTGATATTTGGAGTTGCGATCTATGCCTTGAACCGAGCATAGAACAGGGATCGACTCTTCGAGCTTCGGAATAAATGGACTACCTGGTGTAAGTCTCGTTGTGGTTACCCACTCGTAAAATGATTGCGAATAGGCCTGATTATAAATATATATATATATGATGTCCATGTGTGTTTGCGTATGTGTGTTTGTTTGCTGTGAAATTTTCAATGAAACTTTCATTGTTAAGGCCTGAACAAAAAATCCATTATTGTAATGTATAAAAATTGAAAAATCAAATCTCCTCCATGAGATCTTTTGTAAATATATTATATATGTTGCTTCTAATTCCAAACTTAGTTACTATGAATTTATCATATTCACAATGTCAGAAACCATTGGATGATCATCGGTGTATATATTCAAAATGTATCATTTTACCAATTGTGTATCAAGGGTGTAGATCACAACCATCTATAACCTGGAAAAATTAATCTGCCTCATATCTGAATAAATCCACTGACGATCCATTGATGATTGCAATATATGACATCTAATTTCATTCATGATTATATCTTGCTTAATATTGATTTTCGCAGTGTCGTTATTAGTGATCACTGCAATATGTATCACCTTGAAACTGGAATTATTGATGGTAAGTATGCGGATATGTTCTTCAGAATAATTGATGTAGCATTAAGTTCATAGTGTGTAATACAGTTTATATTGCGTTATATTTTGATGGTACAGATGTTTAGCAACAAAGTCGGTGATTAGTTTTCAAAGAGTAGAAGTAAAGATTTAGAAAAAAATACATGCTTTTGAATGTTGAAGTTTATTTACCTCTGAGAAACAACAGCTACAGTTTTAAGAGTATGTGCACAGGCAGCCGCATACACACTCAATCACACTCACACACACACACAAACAAAGACACACACACATACACTGATAATGAAGTTTTGTAATAACTTTAGAGTTACTGGGAAATGGATATTTGCCAGGTGAATGATTTAGATGTGGCATAAACTGTATTCAACGTACTCTAGTCTATAACAGATTCGAGTTCAATGATTTTTTTGTTCAACAACAAATCTTTTTCTTTTTTTTTTTTTGGAATATTCTTATTGGTAACTTGCGTGTTAAGACGTTTTGTGATGTTTCATGTGGGTGGTGTGATTCCGATGATAATAAACATACGCACCGGTTCAATTTTACTTGTTTATTATTGATTATATAATTGGTTAACTGACCAACTAACCGATCCCAATAAAATAATGAATGAGTTACTTATCAATGTTCTTTCGTCAACTTCATCAATGACACGTCGTCTCTCCGGTAAATCTGCTTAGAAACGATGAAAGGGCATTGGCAGAAAACTAATTGATTGTTAAACCGAACGATGAAGCAAGCTATCGATATGTTGGTTGTTTAAGAATGAACAAGTGAAAGTGAACCAGTGTGTGTTTATTGTTTGCTTAATGACCATCCAAATTGAAAAAAAAAACATTTCCAGTATATAAAATGTATACTAAAAAGATGTGTCAAAATTTCCTGAGACACATGGCTGCTATTTCCAAGGTACAGCGACCATTTAAAGGCAGCATATTCTGGCACATTAGCATGCACGAGTTGTATACGCCAATTCATAATTTACTACTTATTTGTAATTCATATTTTATTCTGTAACATTCCTATTATAGAATAAAACAAGTTTTTATCTAACATACTAAGACGGTTGATTTGACGCTCTGCTTTTAATTTTGCATTGGTGCCTTACATTTTTTTTCTTTTTTCTTGTGTGTGAAAAATAAGTCATCTCAACTCATCTACTTTTTATTACTATATAATACCTGAATAGATTTCGCGAAACAAATGAAAGAAAATTTTCTGTAGACATCAATATTAATTTTTTAAAGTATTCCCTGAGGTCGATTTTCCATCACAACCATATTTGTTTGTGATTCTGTCTATTGATGTGCTAAATCAATATGCAGAAATTTGTTATTGACATGTGCTTTCTAATTGATAAGTATTTCAGAGTCTAAACTTCATATTATTCCAATAATAGTTTATATAGTATACTCTTGTTCAAACATTACGTGGTACTGTATTTTCTTTACATTTTCTACAGTTAAATACTTCCAGTTGCATTTGAAACTGCTTTGGGTTTTATTTCGTTTGGTTATTGACAACGTTTTCAAATAAAGTCAAGTTTTTTTACATTCGATTTTATTTGGGATTTGATAAGTATTTTTGGTCAGATATTATTTTGATTGTTCATTTCTCTTAAAACGATTGCCTTAAGCCTATATATAGCATCGATATTACATAAGTGTTACTGTCAGCATTATCGGGAAGCGACGTCACTAGCAAATCTACGGAATCACAAACGACTAGAAGCGTGATTTTGTAGAAACTTTTAATATACAACCAGATATGTTCATTGTATGTTATTTGATGCATTCGGAACTGTGTGTAAATAAGAAATGCTGTGTGGGTAAGGAGATTGGCTTCTATAATTATCTTGATACTGAAGAGAATATTGGGAAAATTATTCGTAGCACTGACTCGAGTTGCGTCACATCATGCCAAACAAGAAATCAGCAGGGCATGTATATATGTATGCATGCGTGCATGTACGGTTGTGTATGTGCACACACACGCGCGCGCACACAAGCACACACACACACACACACACACACACAAACACGTATATATATATATATATATACTGAGAAAGATGGAGTAAGAATTTAAGGATTGCAGAATACTAGTCAAATGCCACGGTCAACACTCTATGTTAAGGTCGAATATCAAGTGAGAAATATAGGAATCCATTATATAGCGTAAAAAGACTTGGTTAACCATACAAACTATAAATCCCAGATTCTTCACCTTTTTGATTTTACACTAAGTGAAATGCAGAGTTTAAATGAAATCAACTAAAATAAAAAGAAAGATTATATTTTATAAAAACCTTAACTTTATTTGTACCCGCTCGAATCACGTGTTTGTGTGTGTGTGTTTGTTCGTGTGTGCGTGTGTATGTGTGCGTGTGTCTACATGTAATGTTTAGAATTATGTACATGTATGTGTAAATGTATAGATATAAATGTGTCTATGTGCATGCGTGTGCGCATGTATCTGTGTGCGTATGTGTTGTGTATACGTGTGTGTGTTTGTGAGCGTGTGTGCGCGCGCCGTTGTGTGTGTATATTAGGACATTATAGCCAAACTGGATAATTACTGAAGAATTATGTACTATTTATAAATTTTAAAATATAACTGAAATGAAAAAGTGTATAAAAGGAAAAAAAAAACGCAACGTGTTATATTATATTTCAAGTTTCAGATCTCTTTGTAAACAGAAGTGATGACTGGTGTATCGCGGGTATCTTCTACTCAAAGTTGAAGGGCGAAAATGACATGTAGAAACTAATGTGGTTATAGTAAGTAGGGAAACTCGGTTATCTCTTATCTACTGTTAAATAATGAGTTCAATGTATAATGAGGATGTGCTATTGAAGCCTATGATTCTATTAACATTCTAACAAATCGAGGTTTGAATGTGAAGTATTGAATGTAACATTTCTTCAGATATTTCGTGATGCCTCTGATTGTTTACAAGTATTCCTCTATGTGAGTGTATAATGTACAGATAATGCTTCTGTTGTAGGAGCTTTCATATACATTGTAGGATATATGATGGCTTAGATAGGACGTGTAGTATATCTCTAAATTGTCGATTATTTAGTTTGAGTATGTACACAATTCAGAGATTTTCTGGGATGATTTTCAGAACAGAAATTTCTCAGTGAAAGACCGGATAGAATTATCTGAATGGTCAGTCCACCTCTACGGATCCCTCGCTAACGTGTTTCAGGGCTTTTATCAAAGAGATCAAACAAAATTTTAAAAAATATCAGTAGGTAACTTTTGAAGAGGCCGCATGAGCCTTAGATGTAAAGATTCATGTTGAGGTTTCGCGAAAGGCATACGTTAGGTTTTGTCGAAGAGAAACATATGGAGTTCATGGTTGCTGAAAGCCATTTCTTCTGTCTTGCTGAGCCTGTTGAGTACATGGGAAATTTCACGTTTATATGCTCACATTTCTATCCCCATTGTCAACTTCATAATCACTTGCAAATTCTCCGCTCCTTCCCGTAGTCGGCTTTGTGCTTTGTTTTCTAACCCCACTTCATTATTACAGAACAACATTCACTAAAAAGTGTCCCTCTCCGTAAACAATATCGTCTTGATTGATGAAAATTTCAGAAACAGATCTCAACTCTTCTTCATGCGAACCATCTTGCCAAGCATACAGCTATGACATATATTGACGATATGTTGCGCACCGTACTTACTATTTATAGAACTTGCACATTTTCCACCAACTACGTGGAAGATATCGACATGCTTACACCCTCATGAAACGACGAAGTTGATATTTTTTAAGACTTCTAAGTCTTTGAAGTGTATTTTATTTATTTCAGAAGTGAAACAGAAATGTGGCAACAAGTTTCTCCGTCTCTCTATTCCTCTCCCTCTCTCGCCTCTGAATTTCAGTGTAAAGTTTAGATACGAAGATCCATGTATAGGTTATTTATAACTACACATCGAAATAAGTCCCACATCTTCTACTAGGAGTCCACGCATCTCGCCTATGTGAAGGGGTTTTACGTACAATACGAAATTTCTTGGAAACGCAATAGGCCGAGTGAAGCAGTATATATATAGCTGTTAAAAACAAGCGATTCCAAAATGTTTTATTAGATAATGGCAACCGAACATCAGTAATCAATTCTACTACACATAAAACGTGTTAAGAGAGCATATTTTAATTGAGAACGGCGTTCTGCTAAAGGAAAATGTTTCTTCTTGAGACATTTGCGAATATAATTATATCATATATTACGTAATATAAAGTGATTCTTTGCAGGGTTTATAATTTGAATTTACCGATCTTCGTTGGATAAGTATTTAATAATAATGCAAGCACATCACATACTTTTAGCTTTGGTGATACTTTTCGTTTAAATGCTTCACACTTCTCAGTAATTAATATTTCAAACACTTTTATCAAATAATCAAAAACATATTCAATATTATTCCAAATACAATATTTCACATAGTCGTAGCTAGGAGATAAAATAAATGGATTAAATGCTGACAACATTCTAATAATTTTCTATTAATTTTCTATTGAATACAGGAGGTGTAAATTAACAAATGGGAAATACTCTCCCATAGTCTTAGGATGAATATTATTTCAAATTTGTCTTTTTTTTTAAATTTGTCCATTAATGCACTTTATTCTTGATGTAAATTATTCCAAGGGCGCATGAATAGACTGCTGACATTATTAACGTTAAGTATGTTAATATCTTAATTGATGTTTTCCATTAAATGCTACACATAGACGTTTAGCCTTTCTCTATTTAGAAAATATTCCTCATATACTTTATGACACATATTTTTAATCAAATGCTATTTATTAACTTATACATATATATATATATATATATATATATATAATTCTATTAACGTAAGTATAAAGATACCCATTATTGCTACTACAGAAGAATGCAAAGTGAAATTTATGAAACATTCGTTGGGCAGTACTGTATACACACATATATGTATATACATATACATACATATATACATATGCATACACATATATATATATATGTATATATATATATAGAGAGAGATAGATAGATAGATAGATAGATAGATACATATATAAGTATGTATACACA
>NC_068981.1:45810755-45815273 GCF_001194135.2 Octopus bimaculoides
ACACACACACACACACACACACACACACACACACACACACACACACACATATATATATATATATATATATATATATATATATAATAAACATACACGTCTCTCTATTTCTCTCACTCTCTATTTCTCTCTACACGCACACACAAATACACATCCCATGTATTAATACAATATATATGTAGGCTTATATACACAAAAAGAAAGTAAAAATGAGTGTGGGACGGGAAGATAGAGAGAAAGGAAAACATTCGGGATAGTTCATTTATATACTAATTAGTCGCAGCATTTTATACGGGTTTCATTAGCCTTGAATAAATACCTGTTATATAAACATGGCCTAATTACACGATATCATGGCAAAATGTCCAACTCTTCTGTAACTTCCGTGGGCAATCGTTTCTATTTACACCGGATTGTCAAAGGCGTTCTTGTATACACAATTTCGATAAGACAATCTATAGGGTTCATCATTCATCAGTTGAGATAAGTTTTTCAAGGGCAAATTTTGAGGTAATAGGATTTCATTGGTTTTAGATACTTAGTTAAATGCCTGAGGAGAGACTTCTTATTATGTGTCTCTGCTCCAAATAATATTCAAGAGAAACTATTCCAGGATTTAGTAAGTCATGTATTTTAGTATTTATTGAAAGTTCACATGGTTGTTTTCCTATCATAATTTTAAAAATATAAAGTGCATATTCATAGTTTAGTTTGTATTCAAGTATTCTATAATGAGAAATTGTGGTAATTCTGAAGTGAAATATAAAATCGAAGATGTTATGAAATCGAAGTAGACTGAATTATAATGATATAATTTGATGCATTGAGAGTTCAATTATTTCTTCTTTCCTTTCTCATGTGTCTGCCAGTGAGTGAGAGAGAGAGAGAGAGAGAAAGAGAGAGAGAGAGAGAGAAGGAAAGAGAGAAGAGAGAAAGTTAAAGGGAGAAGAGAGAGAGAGAGAACCATCTAAAAATTTCGCAGTTTTAAATGTTACAAAATTCACGTGAAAATAAAATTGATATTTTTACAAATACGAAATGGGAAGCATAGTTATGCTAATACATTAAATATAAATATCTTATTGGGAAGAAACTAATTGCGTTTTTCGCAAATATATAGGTACGATTTTTTTTATGACGTTTGTCAATATTATGATTTTTGCCTTTTGACTTTTGCTGGCCGTTACTTTTAGCTTTGTTTAGAAGCAAACTGTGCTTAATTTTGTTTACAGCACTTAGTTGAGTGTCAATTATAACATGGAGTGCAAAAACGAACATTTTCGCTTTATTTTGCCTTTTTCGTTTCCGTAATGGCAAGAAAGCTGCTGAGGCTCACAAAGAGATATGTGAAGTTTATCGTATTGATTGCTTAACAGAATGCATATGTCAGAAATGGTTTAAAAAATTCCGTTCTGGAGATTTTTCAATCAAAGATGACCAACGTTATGGTCGACATACTGAAGTTTATGATGACCTAATTAAAGCTATAATTGAAGCTTACTGATATATAACTGTGCGAGATATTGCGGAAAGGTTAGATGCATCACGCACAAAAATTGAAAATCACTTAAAATATCTTGGACTCGTTACAAAACTTGATATTTGGCTTCCACATAGATTGAAAGGGATTCACTTAACACAACGAATCAATATTAGTGATATGCATCTCAAACGCAATGAAATCGCTCTTTACTTTAAACGCATCATCATTTGTGAAGAAAAATGGATTGTCTACAATAACGTCAATCGAAAAGGATCATGATCCAGCACAAACCATAACGAAAGATGAAATGAATAAAAAAAGTTTATGCTGTCAATTTGGTGGGATTACAAGGCTGTTGTGTATTTTCAGCTACTTCGAAAGAACCAAACAATCAATTCAAATGCTTACGGTCAACAAGTAATGAAACTGGAGGAATCAACCAAAGAAAAACGGCCAGAATTAGCAAATCGTAAAGGAATCGTGTTCTGCCATGACAACGCTAGACACACACGTATATCATAACTAGTGAAAATTTATTGGTGCTTGATTGGGACGTGATGTCACATCCAGCATATAGCCCTCAACTTACACCATTAGATTACTATTTATTTCTCACTTTGCAAAATTCTCTCAGTGGTAAAATGCTGAATAATGATTATGACCTGAGATCGTACTTGCTTCAGTTTTTGGCTGATAAGGACCAGAAGTCCTATGGGCGCGAAATCATGACGTTGTCATTTTGTGTATGAAAAACAACTGACTTCTTCACGCAAACATACCGAAATTACTTTCTTGCCAACGCAATATATATATTTAAGAATTTATCTTTGAATACCGTAAGTAAATTTTCTTTCTTTATTTTCAGTAATATGAACAAGAAAAATATTACACTGCCAATATTGCTTTACCTAAAATGAACAGTAAAATATAACAAGAAATCTATTTGAAGGTAAGATATATATATTTTTAAATAATTGGAATAGAAAAGAATTTTGAAAGCCGAAGTAGGTACTGTATATATTTCGGTGACAGTATTCCTCCGTTTTATTTCTTCAGTGGATATGGAATAGGTAATAGTTTCGACTCCGCCATTACATATTTGTCATTTGTCAAAAAGCGTTACTTCCTATACGCATGTATCTAGAAATCAAAAGAAATAATACTATTCCCTTCAAATTATAGTCCACGATCTTCTGATTAATATTTCATGACAACCAACAATATTTTGATTTGTAACATTAACATTTTGAAAGCAGGATAGGGTTATCATGTGCTATAAAAATGCATGAGATATTGTGTGTTCAGTAATTCATTCAATTTAAGATAAGCGTGAATATTTATATTGATAAATGAGTGTAACCCATACGCAGAATTATTAGAGCATGGGATAAATTATTTATTGATATTGCGTTTGCGCTATTACGTTATAAATTCAAATCCTGGTAAATTTGAAGTCGACAAATTAAGCTACAAATTATAACTGAGTTATAACACCGTCTAACACGATTTCTGTCCTTGCGTAGCAAATGTTATTTCCTATTTGCTTACCCCTATGACGTATTAAAAATTGTTAACATTGCCTTGAAACTTTGGTCGTGTTACATTTATTGAAACCCCAAATAATCATTCTCAGCACGAGCCTTTGTAGCTCCCCCACTTCTGCTCATGAACACAGTATAGTCGGTCGTGCTTTTCCTTCATACATCTTCAGAAAAGAATATTACTTTAATATAGCAAGTAGTGTTTCAGAAAGCCAAATATGTTGGAGGGAGAGTATTTTTTCCTATGAATACATGTCATCTTTTATATAATCAGAAAACAAATAAACATTGATTTTATTAAAGTATGAAAGAAACAACATATAAAGTAATCTATGGCAAAAATAAAGAAGCATGGGGTGGGCATGGTGAATAAATAGCATCATAAGATTTAAGAAGTTGGGGATAATAGCAACCACAATCATGTCGTTTTGTTTTGAAGGAATATATTTATATGTCACAGACAGTGATATTTCATGCTATTCATAATAACTAAATAGTAAATAGCGAGTATATAATCTATACAATACAACAGTCCTATACTCGACATGATACAGATTACTATAGTCGCTTCTCACTGCTATAAAGTAGCAGTAATATGTGTTCTTAAATTGACAGAACCCATGTAACTGATCTTTGTGAAATCAATGTCATATAATAGAATTCCCTGGTAATTTAAGTGACATGTCCAAATTTCTATAATTGAAAGTCTAACATTCAAACAACTACCAGGTTCTGTTCTAGATCTAAGCACAGTTATATGTTAGCGTTTGTGCTTTGAGTTCAACAAAATGAGGTGATCAAGTCAAAACATATATACTGCGTAGAGAGTCTCGATAACAAGCATAAGTGGCTCAATTACTGTCAATATACTTCTATTGCATAATAAAAGAATATGTAATTATGTAAGATATATATTGTTTGTATGCATATATTACGTTATATTATGGAAACCGAGAGAATCAACCTTGATTTTCTTTTTTATCTTTCGTTCATTAGCCTGGTGCCATGCAAGGGCGCCGGCTTCAAATTTTTTTTTAGAACAAATCGACCGCAGTATATATTTTCATTTTAAATCTGGTGCTTTCTGTTTCGGTCTTGTGCTGAAACTGCTAAGTTACGTATACGAAAACACTCTAACGCCGGTTCCCATGTGATAGGAGGGACGAACACAAACATAAAAACAAACACAGACCCTCACGCACACACACACACACACACACACACACACACACATACACACACACATACGGAGCACTTCTTTCAGACTCCATCTGTGACATCTATTCATTAGCATTTTGTCAGCCCGTAGTTATAGCAAAAGACACTTGGAGAAGATACCATGCAGTAGAAGTGAACTCATGAGCGAAGTTCTTACCTCACACCCATGCCATGCCTGCTCTATACACATTATATACTTAACTATTGTATAACATATGCATAGCTACATACATGAACACACGAGTAAATGTATATAAATGTACACACATAATATATATA
>NC_068981.1:45815616-45817493 GCF_001194135.2 Octopus bimaculoides
ATATATATATATATATATATATATATATACGTGTGTATATGTATGATGTATGTCGGCGCGCGCATATGTGTGCGTTATATTTAACTATTGATCATTTACATGTGGAATTATTTCTCTGCAGTGTAAATAAGGAGAACAAGCATTTAGTTGCGAAATGTTATCACCCAATCTTGGAAATTACGTTTAGGATTAACAGTTCTATATCTGAAATGTAAACTTAGATTTAGAGGCATATTTTTTTATGTAACAACCGAATTAATTTTCTACTCACCATGCTCTACAATGTCCAACTGGTGTAAACTTGTTATTTAACATATTAATACACATTATATGATATAGCTAATGTGACACCTCACACAAACAAACATATTCATAACTACACACTTACATAGAGGTACGTGTATATGTATGTATCTGTCTGTCTGTATGTATGCATGTCTGTGTGTCTCTCTCTTTCTCTCTCTCTCTCTCTATATATATATATATATATTTATATATATATATATATATATATATATATTTTAATTTCTTGTTTGTGATATAATTCTTGGGAAAGAATATATTTGCGGCTGAAGATAGCTTTATACTATCAATTATATACCAATAATGATGCAACAACTATAAAGCTTGAATCAGGTGTACCGCAGAATCCTTTGTGTTTTGTTTTTATTTTTACATTCCCAATTTATATATATATATATACGTGTGTGTGTTCGTTTGTGTTTCTATGTATAAATACACAACGTATCTGAGACTTCTTTTCTTGCCTATTTTCATTCAATGCAAAACCGATATTATATCAAAATCTCCGTCTGTAAATCTCCGTATTTTGAAAACATATAAGTTATCTTCCACGTCATTTTTATAAACATAATGATTCCTCTTTTCTCTTAATTATATTTGAGAAATAGAAGATGCTCATAGTCTATAGCTGTTCTACATTTGACGCATGTGCTAATCACACACATATATTTGGCGTGTTAATTTTCTTCTCCATATTGAATTTAAACTTGTTCGCAATGTATTAAAGGATGCTACCTTTTGAATTGTTAATCGCATGTGGTGTAACGGCATTGAAGTATTAAACTAGTAATTGAATTAAATCTACAAGAAACATTCAATGATATCTACTTCTCTTCCGTACATTCGACATGCATGCTTATTGAAATAGATGCATAAATCCACCCATCCATTCATCCCTCCCTCGATTCATCCATCCATATATACATGCATGCATCCATACATACATACATACATACACACATACATACGTACATACATACATACATTCGGTGAACTCTCCTGTCGTAAACGATAGGAGCCTCCACATCTGCTTGTTTAACAGTCCCTACAGATTATTGGCTGATAGTGGTCAAATATGTGTGCTGCACATTAGCTCTCGGCAAATAGAACATCGACACTGTGAACAAATCTACTGTTCACATGGAAGTGAACGCAGTGCAATATGAAATAAACGAAGCCTTTCGCATAAAACATTACTCCGCATGAGAATCGAAACTACGCTTCTGCGATCCTCAGTGCGGAAAGATTAGCACTATCCCCAGCTGCTACACACACACACACACACACACAAATATACATGCATGCATAAATAATACATACATACATACATACGTATATACATACATACATACATGCACACACACATATATACAGACAGACATCTAGCTTTGTAGATAGAAACATACATACGCACGTATATATACACATACACACATACATAGAAATCTACATACATGTGTATATGCTTATACATGCATCTCTCTCTCTCTCTCTCTCTCTCTCTCTCTCTCTCTCTGTACACGCACACACACACACACACGCACACGCATATACATATATATATATATATATAT
>NC_068981.1:45817563-45821331 GCF_001194135.2 Octopus bimaculoides
ATACATAGATGTATATATAAATTGCTAGTTAGAACACGCCCTTTTTTATCGGAATGTACGTTGTTATTCTCATCTATTAAGTATACTTGAATGAGAGCCAATAACTAATATTATCATCTTTGATACTATGTCGGCAAGAAAGTTGTTGCTGAGGGCGATGTTAGACAAACAGATTTGGCTGTAAATTTTAAATAAATGATTACTTCCGTTCAGTTATATAACTTCTAAATATAAACTTCTGTAAACCACTGGAAAATACAGATACATGGGACTGTCGTATGCACAGAGACTATTGCACTACTCATGTCAGTTTAAAAGGAAGAAACGCACCCATAATGATAGTTAATAAGTTGCTGGAAGGGGAATAATTATCGTTACTTCATTTCATTTACTGGGCTATTATGATGAAAATATATCATATTTACTTTTAAAATCAGACTGTTCAAAACCTTAATGAAGCTATGTGCCAAAAATGGTTCAACTTTAAAGCAATGTATGATACTGGGTAATAATTACTGATTATTTATATACAAATTAGATGAAAGTAAGTGCTCTGACACTTCATATCGGAATGGCCAATTTTACACAGAAAACAGAAATAATTCAATTGATGTGAATTGAGCGACATTATATCACATTTCTACCTCCATTAATACCTGATACATTACAGATTTCAGAGCAATTCAATATTAAATTGTCTATTAAAATGTGTTTACTATTTTAAGTAAATTATTTATCTGCATAACTTTATTCGACGATCCTTTAACTCTAGAACCATAACCATTTTACTTATATCTAACTTTGAGTCCCTCTGTAATCAATCCATAAAGCAGTTGTTTTGCAAACACAGAAAAGTGGCTCGCGGCATTACTTTAGGTTTCTTCTAACTGTCTCAAATTTGTATCTGTGTCTTCATTGTCATCTATAGAATCAAATAGAATCGAATAATCTATATCTATAGCAATTCAGAAGGAAAGCAAATGAACCAGTGTATTTCATATTATAGCATAAATGAAATTTTTGTTACAATTGGAAATATATCTTATGAATAATTAATTTTTTTTTTTTATCTTTGAGGTATAAATATCAACAAGTAATCGTTACATATGACTGCCCTTAAAAATAATCAAACAAGTAATAATAATAGGATGATGCTTATTGAGCCAAAATAAAGCAATTGCAGCTAAATGCACCGCACCAAGAAATGAAGTCATAATTACTCATAACTGAGTAAAGGAATACATTTGAAATAATAGCACTAATCTGTTGTGGCGCACGCAAGCAGGAGAGAAGTAGGCAGGTCCACTACTAATAAATAGTGGACTGACACAGTCAGTAGGGTCGGTCGGCGAAAGTACGCCGTTCGGACCAGTCCCTTAGAGACGACGAAATACGACGTCTTCATAGGACATATTAGAATCATACAGATTCTTTTACGTGTAATTTGTCTCTGTCGTTTGACAACAGCAATTTGAAGGATTTTTAATCGACCAAATCCACTGCAGAACATTGTTTTAAACGTAAACGCACCAGCACCAGTTGACAAGCGGTGTGCGTGAGCGGGCAGGAAAAGCACTGACACAAAGACACAGACATGGACATACGCAAATACAGAGACACAGGCATAGGCGCATATATATACAGAGGTGAATATAAGGATAAGCAAGTTAGGCAGATCAATATACAAAGTATATTAAATGCATGAAATACATATATACGTATGCATGGTTGTATACAAAAACGTCTGAATTACGGAATTTAAATAATATCAAGAATTAATTCGGTTGAAGAAAAGTATTGCAAATCCACCATCGGAATCTAAGTTACTAATTCCTAGCCAATGGCTATACATTTTGACGCTTCTTCTAACAACGCCGATTGAACGATTCCGCCAAGGTCTCAATCCCATAAAGGTTACCATTATTTAGCTGAAGACGTGATATGTACGTTCGATAATCTTGTTTACGCGTGTGTGCATTTGTATGTGAATGCATGAAACCTGGCGTGTGTGTCCTCGTATGATATATATGCGTGTGTGTGTGTGTGTGCGCGTGTGTGTGTGTCTGTGTGTGTATGCGAAAATTGCTTAATTGCAAAATGTGTCCAATATATTGCTTACACTGAACAGTTATGCAGTATTCCACAATAGGAAAATCGATCTCTCATATTATTCTCACCAATCATCATATGATTGTCTGCTGGTAATCCGGACATACCCTGCTTCGTCAAGCTAGCACATATACACATATACAGGATATACAATACTTATCTGCAGCGAGACTTTTCTCATTCAATGTGGCATAATATTGCCTGTCTATATTCAAAATACTTTGCTATGTCCGACTCCTAAATTTAAAAAAATCGAATGGGAAAATAGACACGGGTAAACTTCTAATTGTCTTCAATTACATGTTCAAAGAACACTGGGTAATTACCTTTAATGTTTTGTCTTCTGAATCATGTGGAACATATAATCGAAGAACTGCAGTCACTGGTTATCCAAAATTCCTGTTTGCCCTCAACAGGTAAATGATTGCCAAAATACTTTCCTTTTGAAGCCGTTTTCCAATTCCATTTACCTTTTTATTTTATTTAGTTTAGTATCTCATATCTGAAACTATGGGTGGCAATAGATCGCACAAAAATATAAACAGAATAGAGACGAATCAATCGGTTATTGAATATATGCAACACTAAATAAATGTATCAAATGACATTTTTGTCTCTCACCCATTCTTACAGTACTTCGTATTGATATGTATGCGCCTATACAGACGTATATTCGTTTGCATGTGTGTGACTATGTATATGTGTGTAAAAAGATATGTACACACACGTAGAGACTACTCGCTTGCCGACACAAACGTATATACATGTATATAACTACTTACGTATCTTACGAATCATATACAGTAATGTAAGGACATATGCACCCACATTTTATAGCATTCTTCAATACAACACATATATGAAAATTTAAGATTTCCTATATATATCTATTTTAATTAAATTTCGTGCATTTATTGTTAAATTTTATACTAACGACGAATGAAATATTGAAATTACATTGTAAACAACTTCCCTCCATTCGAGAACATCCTCGCATACTTCCTGTTTATATCTTTAGTTTTAAAAGAGTCTGATAGCCCAGTCAATCGCACAAATGCAATTTCAACTTAACAACGCAAATATTATTGACTTATACAAAAAGAACAAACTAAACAATTATAAAATATCACTTATTTATAACATGGTAATTTTCATTTTTATTTGTTTACATTTTTAAATGTTTTAATTCATGATATTGTGCACATATTTCAAACTTATCCAAACATGTTTGTTAAAATTGTCACTATACTTTTACTTTTTTGATGATCGTTTACGATATTTGTTTCGAACATTCTTCCCTACAAATGTAGTGAATGAAACGACTAGAATGTCTTATATATGCAACAAAAAACCGTATGCTATACATGCACACTGACACACGCACATAAGGCGGCGAGCTGGCAGAAACGTTAGCACGCCGGGCGAAATGCTTAGCGGTATTTCGTCTGCCGCTACGTTCTGAGTTCAAATTCCGCCGAGGTCGACTTTGCCTTTCATCCTTTCGGGGTCGATTAAATAAGTTCCAGTTACGCACTGGGGTCGATATAATCGACTTAATCCGTTTGTCTGTCTTTGTTTGTCCCTTCTGTGTGTAGCCCCTTGTGGGTAGTAAAGAAATAACACTGACACACGCACAGATATATATATATATATATATGT
>NC_068981.1:45821415-45824396 GCF_001194135.2 Octopus bimaculoides
TATATATATATATATATATATATATTCATAAGTACATGTATACGTATACCTATATATATATAAAATCAAAATTATGTCTCTTCCTTTCTCCGGTAAAATGGAGGTACCTGGTTGAGAGGAAGCTTTTATTCTATTGCCTAATTTGTCTCAGCAAAAATTATGGAATGGTACAACACTAAATGTGCACCAACTTATGAGGAACTGAATTGAGGCAAATAATCAAACTTGTTGTAAATGTGAGACCATCTTCATTCCTCTCTAATTTAAGCAGTTACACTCCTGTAATTCAAGTAGTTACTGTTTCCTATCCCAGTTTTTCATTTTGCCACGAGCATTGATAACATTCAACTTGAAGAACCATGCTTTTCACTTGGTCAAATTTACGTAGGAATATCACGTATGGGAGCAAAATACACGACCATATCATCGTTCAGTAACGTTATTGAACGTTGAACTGTTTCATGTCTTTTTTTCTGGATGTTTATAAAATCAGGATTTTAGCCCACGTGGAATCTACGCAGGATTGCATTTAAGGACTTATGGACTTATTTTCGACAACATAGAGAAATTGAACTGTGAACATTTAGGCTTCTTTTTTGTTCTGTCTTTTCATCTCCTTATTTATTTACTCCTGTCCTCTTTGTCGATATGTCATTAATCTATGCCATTCTCATTTTCCCTATTTGTCTGTGATGATGGAATATCCCATCAGGTGGGATATCCCAGTAACAGATGTAAGACATTGAATCTTTTCCACTAATGAGTGAAATACGTAAACAACGAGGCAAGGTGGAAAACAGGATAAGTAAACAGGGAGAAAGGACCCTCCATCAGTTGTTGACAGTCTATCTACTCTTTATTTTGAGCATTTAACGACAATATCCGTCTTCAAAAACAGTGGCTCCCATAAATTCTAAAATAAAATTTAGGATTTATGGAGTTGGGAACATAAAAAATAACAGTGGAGACATAAAAGGAAGCGAAAGGAAAACAAACATGGAGGTTCGTTGGATATGAATGTTTGTATTAATTTTCGCAATATATATTTATGCATAATGCATGTTCAGAAACAGATGTATTCATACACATATACGATTGCATGTAAATGTGTATTCCATTTTAGTTTTGGGAACTCGTTTGCATGTATCTATTGGTAGAATGCGCCTCACATACGTATATATATATATTTATTGTAGTATGATGGCGTAATATTATGAATGGGAACACGTAGAGCTGAATATCCTACAGATGTATTTGATTTAAGAATTTTTTCGAATACATAAGTATCATAATGACATCAATGAAGAGAAATGAACTGACAATGGTAAAACATGTAACGTAAAATAGAAACAAATATATGAACATTTTGAGGTAGTAATTCAAATCAGAACGTGTCATTATTAACTGTTTAAAAATAATATTTAAGACAAGCTGAGGTTAGTAAATTATGTTGGTTTCTTTCATGAAAATCTTCTCTCTGCTAATGAAATTAAATGCCGATATATTAGAGACATTTGTACGAATATCAAAAAATCACGTATAAATATATCAACATGCTAATACATTTTTATAATTCAATTACACATATAAATACACTACACAACCCTTATTACAGTATCCATTTGATTGCAAGAAGTAATATATGTTATAATATTGAAATAAAATTCATATTTTGACGGATATCTTTATAAACAGGTCTTCAATATAAAGTCGTAACCGGAAAATACATGTGTTTATTTAATAAAACTGGGAATACGACATGTGTGTGCGCGCGCGTGTGTATGTGCGTGCCTTTGTATGTGCGTGTGTGTGTGCGTGTGTAAGTGTGTGTGTGTAAAGAAACTTTTCTGTGGGAAACCACAAGTTCAACAGTGAGAAATTTCACAACAAATTATAACGCCATGCCACCATAGAAAATAAAATAAAAATTATTTTGACTTCCAGAGAATGTTATGCTACACATAGTGGCATTTACGTCTTACTCTGATTGAGATGGGTGGATAATCTAACGAACGAAGATTACTCTAAAATATATAAAGGAAACATATTCCATTATTTACCAGGAATTACGTGAAGAGTAGTCTGCCTCTGTAGTGTTCTTCCAAATCAATATAACTCAATAATTAGTTCGTTTGGATCAATAAAATTTTATACAAAGCTGAGGAAAAAAGATATATTGGATAAAGAAGGGTGCCAGATAAAGGAAGTTGCAACATTTTAAGTTTTAAGTTTACACTTCAAATTTGAATCATACTTCTTAATTATTACACTGTATTGTCTTTGCTTAGACCTGTAATTTTTTAAACCGAACTCACATTTATACTGAACAGCTTACAAATATCAATCGGAGAATTCTTACTAAATTTTCAAACATATGATAACAGGGTTCTTAAAGATATTGCCAAAATATATAACCGGGTTCTTACAGACATTGCCAAAACGTTTCTTATTTATAGATATATTCAAATCAATTATAATGATGGGTCCTCATGATTGAATATGTAACATCTATCTACTAGTGACGATGATTTTCTAAAAAAAAGAATATATTTTGTTATATTATGTTATCAAACATACACAAATTGGCAACCGATGTGTAAATGAGGAAATTAAGTACCCTGGGAAATTAATTCTTTTTTGTTCTGCGTTATCATCGTTTCAGGAAACTAAACGCCTTCTGCTTATATGAGCTTCGATTGCAATAGAAAACATATATTATCAGTTTAACGCCAGGTTGTAGGCTCTTGAGGATGAAGTGCTTATAAATTTCCAATGTTCTTTACAACACACACACCACTGGTACTCACAAACATAATGCGGACATTCATACATATATACAGTTACACACACACTCACATATGTAGATATATGTGTGTGTATGAATATATATATATATATATATATATATATATATATATATATACTCTTTTATTCTTTTACTCTTTTATTCTTTTATTTGTTTCAGTCTTTTGACTGTGGCC
>NC_068981.1:45825745-45828580 GCF_001194135.2 Octopus bimaculoides
CCTATTATAGTAGGTGCCTTAGGTATAATAAAAAAAAATATTCAGACAAATACATAACAAAAACACCAGGACTTACAAATATATATAACATACAGAAAATTGCACTACTGAGTACTGCACACGTTCTACACAAAACACTTTCAATACAGTAACCATAAGAGCACCACAGCAAACCACAGCACATACCCAAGGCGCACAGAGCTGCGCTCGGTTGTGAAGTGAAAGCACGTCATAAAAATAAAACTACTGAACAATAATAATAATAATAATATTAATAATAATAATAATAATAATAATAATAATAGATGTTTACGCAAATAGGATAGCTCAAGGAAGGAGTAAATATATAGTAAAGCCTTCAAATCTTAAGATCCTGTTTCTTATATTGTGTCCAGGTAAAAACATTTTATCACTGTATATTATATATATATATATATATATATATATATATATAATGCAAGAGAGTTAGGGGTTGAGGATTCAACCCACTATCGGATAGTATGTATCTAATATACTTCTGGGAGTGTACCCAATTATTGTTACACCAGTGTTATACCAAATATAATAAGTGGGTGTGGGTAAAAGGGGTTATTTTACCCTAAATTTATATAGCAATAAGAAAATGGAAGAGAAAATGCGGTATCCATCGACTTGCAGACAGCGTTTTCCATTGAATTAATTTATTTATTTTGTAACTAAAACGACAAAATCCACAATATACAAATGCTTACGACATACCATGTCATATTAAGATTTAATGTTATAAAAATATAAAGTACATTTAGCAATTGGAGAATATACAGAAACTTACAGCTGTTTCGACTTATCGTTGGCCGAAACAGCTGTAAGTTTCTGTATATTCTCTGGACATCTCCAGTTGACATACCTTTCACTTTTAATATCAAAAGCTGTAGACAGTAGACTTCTTCTAACCATCATCAAAGAAACTCGACTTGCGGAATTTCAACCTATTTACCCAGTCAGCAAAACCAATCCCCGGCATTTCAAACATAGTTAAGAAGCCCGACAACTTATACCAACGAAGAAACTCGAACCACGTACTTCCAACCAATTTACCCAGACAGCAAAGTAGTCTCACAGCTATTCAATTAATAACACTGATAACCTGTACCAACCAAAACCACAATGCACATTTCCAATACACTCTGTGGTGAGAAACAGGAACACACTTTGGAACAAATCACACAGGAGAAACCCAAAGTAATTGATTTATCAAAGGAAGCTCTCTCTGTAACAAAAATCAGTATACTAGCTAAAAGATTAAATTTACACCAACCCTACGAAGATTTAGGATGAAATACGAGACAATATTTCGGAATTCTGCAGAAAACATCGACTAACAGAAGTACTGACTACAACAACGGGGATGAATCACTGTTTAAAAACAGAAGCTATCATCACGCACCTAAGTGTAGGAATAAAATATTAGATAACTTCTGCGTGCATATCCAAAATTTCACAAATACTTTTCATAAGCGAAAAATTAATTTAGACCCGAGATCCACATTTTCGAGATCAGTGACTTTTCGTCACTGGAAAGAGTATATATATTTGATTGAGAATCCCTTCCCATCGCCAACCGGTGGTTGTCACACGCTGATGACAGGTCACTACTCAGAAACTCGGATCCGTGTGTATCACGCCAAGCTGGAGATGAGAACGATGACTTCCCTCTGCAAATACTAATAGGGCACAGATAGTGTGTCAATAGTCAACTGGAGGAGATGTCTTCTTGGGGCTACAAGCTACAGTAGCATGAACACTTAAGGGTTAGCCACATTTAGGTGGCAAATATACTTCACAATATTTATTTATAGATATATATAGTCCTTGCACACGCACACAAACACACACACACTCATGTATATACACATATATATATATATATATATATATATATATATAGAGAGAGAGAGAGAGAGAGAGAGAGAGAGAGAGAGAGAGAGAGAAAGAGAGAGAGAGAGAGAGAGAGAGAGAAAGAGAGAGATGGAGAGAGAAAGGATGATGCCATATAGCGAAGGCGCGTCTCACCCGATGCTATCTGCATCCATACGGCCGCATATTGTGATGGATCGTCGTGTCAGTATAAACAGCTTTTGGACGTATAACACCTTCCTTCCACCTCATTAATTTTCACTGTCTTTTGCACCTATTAATATAACTATCTATATATTTATAGATAAAGTCTCGTCACCTGAAAGTTACCAAATTTTGCTTTCTCTCGGTTTGCATGTATACATGTATATTTTGTATTTGATACATTTAATATATCTAAAATGTTGGATGTGTCTAATCACTTTATCTACATAATTTCACACACACACAAATAAACACACAGAAACAAATACACGCACAAATAAATCTAGTTATATATATATATATATATATATATATATAGTTATTGATGTATATAAATACATATATACATATATAGTGAATGTATCTGACTCAGTTGTTAGAGCGTTCGGATCACAATCATGAGGTAACGAGTTAGATTCCAGGACATGGTTGTTTTTTTTGCTATGCTTTGAGCAAGACACTATATTTCACGTCACTCCAGCTCACTTAGCTGTAGAAATGTGTTTCGACATCACTGGTGCCAAGGTGTATCTGCCTTTCGCTTGGATAACATTAGTAACGTGGACAAGGAAGTCTGGTATGCATGGTCGACTGCCGGGCTTCTATGAACAACCTTGCCCGGATATGTACCTCAGAGGGTAACATTGTAGGTTTAATGCCCTCGTCATTCATGACCGAAGGGGGTCTTTGCCTACACACACACACACACACACACACACACACACACACACACAC
>NC_068981.1:45828590-45830090 GCF_001194135.2 Octopus bimaculoides
ACACACACACACGCATACACACACGCACACACACACATATACACACACACGCGCACACACGCACACACGCACACACACACACACATTAGACTATTAATAATAAAGAGTATGGAAACCTATTCATCCATATAATTTATTGTATATTTTTATAAAGTATTATATATAAGTTATATAAATTCACGTCCCGATTTGCAGAGCACAATAAGTGAAAATTGCATAATGTGAGATATTTGAATGTGAAATATGTACAAACTATATAGATTTGTATATTCCAAAACCGTATATAAGAGTCCCATTGTTAAAATATTAAAATATGAATAATAATAACGTGTTTGTGAGGGATAATTGCAAATGCGTGTATGTGTATGCCTGTGTTCATTTGTGTGGGCACGCGCGCGTTAGACATCGATCGCAAAAGGGAGATCTAAAGAAAAATAGGAAATTTTTAAATGATCATAAAATTAAGTGATTAAGAGAAAAAAAACTTAACATAAATATCAAACGTTACTATACCTTACGTAAATACAACTAATAACCCACCACTACACTCTAACTATCAGTCTTTACCAACTTGATTTGGAATGTACCCAATTTTATTGTAATGTAAACAGGGACCCGGGATGCTATCCCTTGCATATTATAGAGCGTTGGTTTTCGATGTGCGCGCAAATTTTGGAAATTATACATGGGGAAATTGTGAGCCTAGCGTAATGACCCGTGCTGAGAGGAGTTGAGTTCAATGCATTGTGTTTAGATTTGTGAAGCTGTAAATTTCGATTGCAGGACGAAGCCCTGCGCTATGTCGTTTATACTAATTTTCCTATTAGAACAGCTACGTCAAACCGGAATGAGTTCCAGGCAAGTAATGTTCTACTACTTTCTCCCTCGGGTATCTTTTTGTGGATTTTCCCTTGAAATGAGTAGGAAACTATCTCAAGAATTCTTAGAACCTAATAGTATTTGAGAACACATGCTACGAAGATACAGATTCATAAATCACAAGTGACATTGATAAAGGCTGTCAAATTTATGTTGACGTTCTTCGACAGCAATCATATATTTTTCGCAAAATCAAAATATATCAATCCATTTCCTGGTTTACATAATTAAATACCGTTAATTTTCTGCTGACTAATTTAGAGATCGTTTTTGAAAGCACTTGTAGTATATCAAATTATTTAAATTATATATTCTACTTAATGTTTGTTTTGGAAGTTGAAGATATGTATTATATATTCCAATTTATTTCCTACAGTTGCCAATTTAAAATGGAAGATTTTTCTGCTATTAGAATCGGACCAGTGTATTAGTGGAAATTTATATCACGAAAAGCTATTTGATATATCTATAAGTAGTGAATTATATTTAATGAAACTCTGAATACTGTGGAAATTGGAAATGAAGAAAGAGTAACTTGTCTATATATATATATATATATATATATATATATGTGTGTGTGTGTGGGTGTGTGTGTGTGTGTGTGTGTGTGTGTGTGTGTGT
>NC_068981.1:45830100-45835073 GCF_001194135.2 Octopus bimaculoides
GTGTGTGTGTGTGTGTGTGTATGTGTGTGTGTGTGTGCGTGTGTGTGTGTGCGTGTGTCTCTGTGTGTGTGTGTGTATGTGTGTACATATTTATGTGTATGCATATTTGAGAAGCATGGATGCTATGATCTGTATGTTTTTAATATCATTGTGTACAAAGTAATATATACTAAAGAAAATGTAAGTAGAAACCGATAGTATATGAACAATAAATACGTAGATTTTAAATATATGTATCTCACATCATTCAATTACACTGACGATCACATCTCATTTATTTGATATTTTATAGGCGTTTTAATATTAGTATCAACAATGAAATATATGCCACTAACACTATACTATTTTGATATTCACTATTGCTCACTGTACCTTTCCGTGAATTTCTATATCTGAAAATAAACACATTATCCTGCCAATATTATATCTTCCAATTCTAAACAAAAGGGAAAGTAACATATTCCACGTCCCGAAATTTATCTAGATGCTATAAATATGCTGCTGCTGCAAGTCAAATTATGTATCAAGCAATGAAGTGGACATGGATAGAACTGGTAAGATATGCGATAGTATATTTTTAAAATGGGTGCTAATTAATATTTATCATTTAAAAGTAAATGATGATTGTTCCTCACAATAAATATAGTCATATATGGACTCTGTCTATTTCTCATCTCCTCAATTTTGTGAGATACATACGAAATCTGTATAGTAAAGCAAAATTTAGTACGATGCCATTTTATGAACAACAGAACTGTAGGTTAAATCCTGCCTTACTGTTGCAATCGGTTAACGCACGCAATTGCTCTTTTCTCTTATACTTTGCTGCCGTACATAAGAATATAAATCGTCGTTTCTTCATGGGCTTTATAGATCAAAGCTAGATGACTGGTCTCTCAAGTGCTTCTAATCCTGCAAATAGTATTATACTCGCCTTATGTAACCTTCACATAATTGACATTACAGCTACTAAATAATTCTTCCTTGTGCGTTGCCAAGAAAATATTTACCAGTAAACTAACGCCATTGTATCATAGACACACATTTTTATGAGCTTTAAATTGCGTCTATAAAATTCTTATCGTACGAATTCTCAATATGCCGAATTGATACTATTACTTCGCTTCTTAATTTCATTATGTATCTATTTAGAAGACGATTAATTCTCAAGAATATTCATTTTCTTCATTTACCAGAATATCAATTGTCTGCACTTCTCTCAATGCCGAGCATATTGCCCCACGTATCTACCTATATCTAATAATTATTAAATGCAAGAAACTCACCATTGATTGAAGTTGTAAAAAATATGCCTGGTGCTGGATTTAATTTCACAACTATAACTAAAACCTATATTTTAATCATTCTATGAGAGTTTTAACTCATTATGTTCGGTGAACACATTTTTCTACTATTGCTATGAGGGGGAGACATGAACAATTTTTATGAAATTCGCACTTGAAAATAATGCATTGTTAGTTTATAATCGAATTAAACTATGAACGTTGCTTCCAAAATATTCATCTATGTTCTCCTTATAAGACCAATGACATGCAATTCTCAGTAACGTGAATGACATCATTAAAACTGAGAAAACATTTTCTAACTAAGCAAATGTGTAATATGGTCGATGATATACAAGTGGAGGAGGGAGTGGCAGTAAACACTATATCATTGGCATTTAAATATGTCCGATAACATATGGTATGATGAGTATTTTAGGAACAATTTCAGTTTCCAAATGTATGAATAAGATTTCATTAGTTAAACAAGTAGTGTTTCATGTATGACATATTTAATATTTACAACAATATATGGAATCGAATCACTTCCTTTAGACGAAACAATTATTAAGTATTGAATTCAATATTCCAGTTTTGTAAGAGATCTTATAAAGTCGTAATGTAAGTTCAAACAATGGCTCTACACAATCTTGAAAATTGCAAGTAGGAAGTAATAACATGAGGTATAGTAGTGCAACGTACAATAAAACTTGTATCGTAATCTTGGTTATAGATAACAGAAAAATCGTACTTAATGCGAATTGTGAGAATGTTTACACATAAACATGTCATTAATACCTAACTTTCCTGACGGAGAAGTATGTTGCGTTAATAAACTTAAGTTATAATGAATTTTCACTTGGACAGTAGAATATTTTAACCAATTACAAATAGTAGAAAAATATATGTCCAAATCTTAGACGTTTTGTTGTCTCATAATATACGTGTTACAGTATGCAACTGCAGCACGTTGTCATTGATTGTAGAATCATTCGTTTTCTAAATGTTATTAATAACATTTTCTTCCATCGCTATCAGATATTGCATTGGTTTAATTAAAGGATAAGACTGGCACAAAATAATTCTCAACTCACGAGATGATAAACAGCCATATAATCTAAAGTGTCTGGTAAGTCTAGTATCTACAATAAATAATCTGCAGCAGACTGATAAAATATTATCGATGTCATCTTTAAATAGGGTTAAGAATAAAGAGCATGAAAATCATTCCTTCAATTAAAAGTGTTGACCTTCGTTGATACAAAAGTGTATACGTGCTAGAGTTAGACGTTAATGGATAATATGTACAGTATTGTCATTTATAAGTACACACAGACACACACACATACACACACGCACACACAAACACAAAAACACACACACATATGATTTAGGATTAAACAATATCTCACGTATTGGCATACATATATCTATAAATAATTGCTAAAGGGAAAAACAAAATCATTATATTTATAAGTACAGTATAATGATAGCTACATATGTCTATCTCTCTGTCTGTCTATATGCATGTATGTGTCTATGTATGCATGCATGAATATATGTATATCTATGCATCGCTATTCTAAGACTTTTTATCACGTCTTCAATGCATAAAAGCATAGAAATATGAAGTTTAATGGCGTCACTACACAGTCACTCCAACGCTGCAATACGTTAACAACACTGCAAATAGCAAAGATTTATGTTACTAACAGCAGCACAGAATATGAACATTTGTAACACCAATCGCGTTAATTGATGATTCCTCTTCAAATTGGATGATTGTTCAATTAACTGGTTTTCACTTGTAAAAATGCAGTTATTATCTGATAGGGTTCGTGTAAATTTGTCCTACAAATTTCGTGATCAATGCGGATTTTCAAATAACAAACGGAACAAAGAGAATTCTACTTATTTCTTGTCGCGTATGACAGCGCTCAAGGCTACGTTTGGACAACTATTTCTTAGTATAAATCGGACCGTTTTCGCATATTTACTGTTTCACATAGCGAGTACAGAATTACTTATGAAAAAATAGTCTGTTGTTATTGTCATTGTTTTTGTTGTTGTTGTAGGTGGCGGTGGTGGTTGTGATGGTGCTACTTCTACTGTTAGTGATTTGGGCGTTTTGTTCATGGCATTATTAGCTTAGGAGACCCAGTAACATAATTTGAGAGTTTTGTAATTTTATCCTAAGACGTATAAATTGAAAATCACCAGCCAATTTGAAAGAAGTTAAGTACGCGTCTTCGTCTCTTATATGCAACATACGAAATCACATATTGTCAGCTGAATATTGTAATTACTAATTAAGAGACACTTCTGGGTTGAAAAATGTTAAACTGAAGTTACCAGCTGCATGTTTTGTTAGAAAATTAGCTTGTACCACAAATATGTCTACCTCAAGAACGGTGAGACGAAAGATAATTCTTTATCTTTTGCTTGCAGAGTCTCTTAGTTAAATAACAAATATCGTAAGGGTCTTATTTAAGTAATAAAATTGTTGTAGAAACAAGAAATGTTAGACTCATCATGCGTTCATCCAAACAGATTGACTACCATAAGAGTGTTACGAGAAACCATTGTCAGTAAATCATAATTAAAGTATACAATTTGGAATATATTATACCGTATTAGTTGCCAACATGGATTGTGTAACCGCCTCGAAATTTGCTTCAGAAATTTTGAAGCTTCAGAAAAATATTCAGTGACTAACGAAACAGCTATGCAGTAAAGAAAACGATATCTGAATTTGAAAAATATAGACAGATGAAGGAGTATGTTTCAGTTAGTAAACTAGGTGTAATATCATACCAACACATCCCTATGATTCAACACTAAAATGTTATTACCATTAACTTATATATTAGTGAAGCAAAGCCGACTGACACATAACCCTGGGTATCACCAGTGCACATTATTTCAATCAAAAGGAAAGAAAAAGGAACAAGTACAAAACTTAGATCCGCCAAAGGATTTAACAGGAGGCATATATAATGCATAAACTACTCGACCACGATTCCTGGGTGCAGTACAAATGAAGTGCAAATATATGCTCCTATTTTTGCTGTTGGCATACAACTATATTAGATAAATATGAATTTAATAAATACATATTAGCAAAACCATGGTAACAATTTTAATTTCATATGCACTTGCTCCAGCCTGCAGTTAAATAATACAGCAAAGCCATGGTTTGATCTACCTAGTTAATCGTGTACGTTGTAGCCCGTTACACTGCAAACTAATCTATAGGAAAACACTCTGTATCTGAACAGATTGAGGTGAGAATATTAATGTTATCAGTTGCTTTAATGTAACTCCAAACTAATCGATAGCCCACTTATAATTGGTGCGTGTGAAACAAGTGTTTCATAATCGGGGTCATTATTTCTTAGCGAGGCTAAACATATTATTATAGAGCAGACGATTGTTCATATGTTTAAAGCATAGATAGCTATTATAAACATTTGCAAGCAGCTACACCATATCGCTTATATATATATATAACACTCAAAATAAATATGGAGATTAGTAATCTGTATGCATTTTTTACGGTACCAGCCTGGATATTTAGCCCTATTCATTTTCTGCCTCTCTCTCTCTCTCACACACACACACACACACGCACACACACACGCACACACACACACTCTCTCTCTCTCTCTCTCTCTCTCTCTCTCTCTCTAT
>NC_068981.1:45835227-45837151 GCF_001194135.2 Octopus bimaculoides
ATATATATATATATATATATATATATATATATATATATATATAAGACGTTTCGGTATCCAGAAGATCCAAAATGCAGGTATGTCTATGTAAGTACTACAGAAAGACCACTGCTAAGCTTCCAATTTGATAATGGTATGGCTGAGGTGTCTAACCCGGGTCGTGTGTGCATTGGTATATGTTAAAAAGAATGAGACAACAAAACCAAGGCAGTGTGAAAATTCTAGGACATTTATAAAGAGAAAGTTAGTCTTATAGCTGTTTGAAGGATTTAAAAGTTATCACATCATCAGAGACAATATGAGAAATTAGATCGAAGAAAAGAGTAGTAACAAACAAAGGCACACATTTGCCTTATCATTTGTTTTATACATTCAATTTCACGACACAAGTTCATTTTATACTGATTCTGAGGATATGCCTTTAAATTGAGTATCAATTCCATTAACATATTATTCACCTTCAGTATTTCGGTGACATTAAACTCGTGGCTAAATAAGCTATCAGAATTTACATACCATGGGCAAGAAACATTTTTACCCATTCTACATAGCACATTCCTTGGATAACGGAACAACAGCTTTAACATCCAACATATATTTTTCTTCCCATATTTCCCTTTATACTTCCTATATCCTTCCCTTTCCAAAATAACTTTTTATATTGAACTCTATTTCCTTGTAGTTAACTCTCATATCGTTACTATTTCCTTGTAATTAACTCTCATATCGTTTCTGATGAAGGAATTGCTTTGTATATCCCTGAAACAGCTGTAACACTACATTTCTCCTTAAAAATGCCCTAGAAACCTTTAAACTGCCTTGGTTTTGTTGTCTCAGACTAGTTAACACAAACCTGCTGACCAATGACTTGTGAGTGAATTTGGTAGACGGAAAATGAAAGAAACCTTCGTATATATGTATATATATACGTATATGTGTGTATATGATTTTGTGTCTGTCTTTCTTCCTCCCCACCAAACATCGCTTGACAACCGATGCTGGTATTTTTACGTTCCCGTAACTTAGCGGTTCGGCAAAAAGGACCTACAGAATAACTACTTGGCTTACAAAGAATAAGTACAAGAATAAAAGAGAATATATATATATATATATATATATATATATATACATATGCATATGCATGTATGTATGTATCTTTGTATCACGTTATCACATCATGTATCACGGGAAGATATGATCTAAAAACCTGGCAATTCTAACCAGCTGAGTTTTCAAAGGCAATTCTTATGGTACAAACTTGTAATAAATCTCCATATTTTTCTCCAAATCTACCAAAAATAATTGAAACATTCATGCGGTGCATGTTTAGTGCTGCAGCTGTACTAAAGTTTAAAATATATATAAACACGTACATATACAAGCGCAAAAATCACAGACCCCCACCCCACACATATGTATGTATGTATTATGTGTTCATGTGCATCCATATATATGCGTGCATGTTTGCATGCACGTGTATACATCTATATATTAGCCTGAGTCCCCTGCATGTGCTAGTGTAAAACTAAGTAGTTAGGAATAGATTTTATGAGAATGTAGATATGCGTAAGCAAAACGTACAGCATCATTCAATAAATAAAGCTGTGTCTGAAAGACAGTTCTCTATCAGCATGATGAAAACGAGAACAGCTTGATTATTTCGAACTAATTATTTCTGCCTTTTCAAGATTTCCTATAGCATCTCCTCCTACAGAATAGAAAAAAAAACATTCAGAACTAGGGGAGACAATTGTTCTTAGAACAATAACTCTATAGTTTAAACATACTATCTCTTTACGTAGTGTACCTAAATGCGTGTTTCTCAAAAGAAAATTTATTTGTGAAATTATTCGTATTTTTCGGCACAAATACTCGGTCTCTCTCTCTCTCTGTGTATATATATATATATATATATGTATATATA
>NC_068981.1:45837388-45839201 GCF_001194135.2 Octopus bimaculoides
TAGTGCGTCTAACGCGAAAAAAAAAAATAATAACTTTAAAAACAACTATGATACTTTCTTGGTTCTTTTCTGACACTTAATTTTCTGAATCTTTCCTTTTCCCTCTCCAACTCTACCGTTGCGCTTTAGCAATATGATACATTTGCACATCGATTGTGACCGTTCATTTATGATACATGCGCAAGTGAATTCATTTTCACTATATATCTTTGTGTATATATATATATATATATATATATATATATATATATAGAGAGAGAGAGAGAGAGAGAGAGATAGATAGATAGATATATAGATAGATAGATAGATAGATAGATAGATATAGATATACGTGTTTGTATCGATGTATATGCACTGGTGTACACACAGCGCACATACACATACACAGGCACATGCACACACACATATATGTATATATATTTCTGTATTTCTGAAAGTGTGTTTTTACTACGGAGAGTATATCAAAAGAAACATATGCAATCATAGAAATAAATATGCATCATGTGCAATACTTTGCACACATATGGATTTTATAATCATTTTGAACAGAAATGGGGTCAAACAGTTCGATGGAGATATGTCTTCTCTAGGTCCATAATCTTACGTAGTTTTAAGTCTCTTACAGATTGTTACAGTCATTAGAATTTAAGATGAATACAGCAACGGTGTCACAGATTGCACAGTATCCGTATATCAATATAGTGTCTTATCACTAATAAGAATAGAATATAACAGCAATCAATTCAGTGCCTCGATACATCAAACTGCTAAATAGAAGTTCTTTAAAGAAGGCATATAACATGTTGAAATAGTTCTATTTTGTTCCCATTTTCATACGACTCTAAGTGGTAATACCACTTAGATGAATATGATGAATAGTATTTGAAAGATATCGTAGTAAATTATAAAGAGAGGCTATTCTACTTCGTTTTAGTATCTGGTATAGAAGATACTTTATATGAATTCCTGTGTTGAAACACATATTGTGTTGTCTAGGGAGAGTCATCATGCAAATACAATTCACACAAACAATAATTAAATTCCACTAATTTAAAAAATATATTTTGTTTTGTTTTTGTTTATTTTAATTTTTTTTGTATAAAAGCTCTTTCGCAGTTTCTTGCAACATTTTCAATGACTACTAATTTCGTCCGTTATAGAGGCCGGCTTATCTTTTTTCTTTTTTTTGAGAAATTGTGAGTGCGTGGCAGCGTCTGCTTGTGCATGTGTATGTACGTATGTATATCATTATTCAGTTTTATTTCCACAATTCTAGGCAATAAGGAAAGAGTAAATATCTAATCTGGAACCCAGATTCCTTCATTGGAATTTCAACATCAGCAACAAAGTATTTTTGTATGTATGAATATATGTACACATGCAAATTATGGTTTGCTTTATTTATGCCTTCTCATGCATGTACTTGCATATCTAGACATGCTCATATATAAAACTTAAATGATAAACATTTGGAAGGTTTAACAGATTTTTACAGTTACAATGATGGTCTGGAACTCTAGTCTTTGAATCAGCTCTCTCCTTTCTGTGAGTATCGATTTGACAAACAAAACAACCGGATATTTAATGAATGAGTTTAATTAAACCAGTGTGTATGTTAATTATGTTGACTCAATGATTCTCTCGTGACACAATATATAAAAAAAAAGTTTTACATATATTGTTAATGTACGGTGCAAAGACTTTTCCTCATCTTACGTTTTATATACATATGCGTGCACATGAGTGCGTGTGTGTGTTTGTGTGTGTGCCTGCGTGCGTGTGTATATATATATATATATATATATATATATAT
>NC_068981.1:45839875-45845133 GCF_001194135.2 Octopus bimaculoides
ATATATATATATATATATATATATATATATATATATACATATATATTTACACACACACTCACACACACCCATATTCATACATAAACACACACACACATATATGTGTCTGTGTGTTCGCATGTATGTATTATATATTCTAATGCACTAATGTAAACTATAAGTCACCGCTACAACATCAACTACTATTGGACATACAGAAATATGAATTGGGAGACAAAATGAATGACATTGTATTACATATTCATAAATTGTATAATAACTCCTTTCCTTAACAAGATTATTAGTATTGATAACATCCTTTAGCTATTCCAAAGATAATGTCGACAAGAAGTATGCGTCATATTGCAAAAACTCTTAAATATATGTTTCATACTTTCTTCGTGCTTCTCTCTCTTGTTCTCTCTGTCTGCATATCTCTCTCTTCCGCTCCTGTTGTCTCTTTTTCCTTCCTATATCAACCCTCCAGATATATATCGCAACCGATGCAAACACATTAGACTTTATCCTATTTTAACGTTGGCCCACCATTAAGAAACGATTAATCACCGCCATATAGCCTTTTATACAAGAACATTTTTACCGACGGCTATAAATCAGCACGTTTGTGGAAATCCTTGCAAATGTACACATATTAATGAATTATCAGGATTGTGTTGGTAAACTTAACTCTACATGATTCCAAAACTGTTTTGTATTTTATCTTTCAACGTCACTCACGAAAGATGTCGTAAAAATTCGTGCTTTTACTATTGGCACTAGTAAAGTCATCAAGAATGTTGACTGAATCAGCTATCTCTCGTTATATAAAATCCATGTCTTCGTGATAGATTACACTTTGGTATTGTACATTGATGTACAACTTTCGAATCCACGTCTCAACTCTGACATTTCCTTACGTATTCATAAAACTACGTATTCCCTACATCCCCGAACGCCTACGCTTTTTAACTAATCTTACCTTTTAATTCACCTTGATATGTGGCAGCCAAATTACTTTATATACAAATTCGTCAACTGACAAGAAAACTGCGATTATTCCATTAACATAAATATCGCATGAAATTAAATAATTGCATGAGTTTATCATTTTTCATATCGAACTTTCGCAATAAAAAACAAATAATTTCTTATTTATAGTAACGTAATTATCAATTTTCACAGGAATAATTTACTAGTGAAGAAATTGAAGGGTGAAAATTACCTTTTCAACTATCAGACTGTAGACTGTTACCTATCTGGTGGAGAGAAAATTTACAACGCAGAGTTGAATACTAAGGTTTTGATATGCTTTCCCAAGAACATACTGGAATGCTAAAGTTTAAGCCCGAAACTTAAACATACCATTTATACTTGTACAAGTACTGCAAGTTGACTCCAAAGACGTTTGACTCGATATGAACATATATAATGTTAGTGTACCAACACTAACCATCTGCAGTCCATTAAGAATATACTGATGTTGCTCAGCAATTGTTATGGATTTAGAAATGAAAATTCCAGTTTCGAATGTCGGCGATAACTCATTGTTACACATATACCACTACGATGTTATAGCACGTAAACATGAATTTCAGTTAGAATGAAGTATTTTAATTACTTCTATTTATAAGACTTATCCTAATCTCTCATTACGAACGCCAACACTACCTGTGAAATATTATATCTCCATTCGAATATGAGATTACTGCAACTATAGCCGAAGAAAATAACACAAACCAATGGCCTAGAAACCAACACAAACATGGTTTCCTTTCTGTCTCTCTTTCACTCTCTCTCTCTCTCTCTCTCTCTCTCCCTCTCCCCCTCTGTCTCTGTCTCTAGTAAATATTCTGTACTGCTTCATTTGACTGGTATCGTGCTATCTCGATTCAGTTACCATGACCATCCAACTTTCCTGATTAACATTCTATCAAATTTCACATTATGAATGAGAATGTACTCGAAAGCACTCAACCGTGAGAAGTAAGGTCTTCTATAATTCTTTCCATTTCCAACTATATTTTTTCTTATATAGCTGTTGATTTGTCACTCCTCAAACATACCGTTTCTAATATCAACGACACACCCAGCAAATTTCATGAGGGAATCCTACTTGAAATAGTTAGCGAAAAACTAAAAAGTTACCAGGCATTATACCTTGTCTCATTAATATGTTAAGGTTTTTCTGGATTAGGTGATTTTTATACCTAGTATGTACTTTTCCATTAGGAACTCAATACATATCAGGTCATGAATTTGAAATGTCGATTTTGAACTGAAAGCTTATTTTAATTTAGCTCAACCAAATTCAATGCAGTTAATCAAAGTATGCACCTAAATTATCAACACAATTTTGCCATTTTATCGGTATCTTATTTATGCCGGTAACGAAGATTTCTGGGGAGCAAGAGGTGATGAAATCATGAAAAGCTGTTTTTGCATCTTCTTCATATTTGAAGATTTTTCCTTGCAAAGAGTTCTCTAATGCCTGGAAAACGTGGTATTCTGTTGGTTCAAGGTCTGGTGGATACGATGGATGACATAGTACTTCTATGTTCAGTTCCTGTACCTTGAGTAGCATTATTTGTGCAACATGTGGTCAAGCATTGTCCTGCAAGAGAATTGGTCGGTGTCTATTGACCAATCGCGGCTGTTTAAATCCAAGTTCACTTATATCATCCAATTGGTTAATACAGTTGTATATTTAAGAGACGAGGAATTATGTCCATTAATTACATTGTTTACAATTGAGGGATATTTGTCCTCATCTTGTTTGCTGTTAACACAACTTATTGGCTGATATACCCTCCAGCTTTCATCGGGTGTCTTGGTGAAATTTCGAACCTGGGTGCTCATCCCTAAGGTATTTTTCGATGTTGCTATTATTATTATTATTATTATTATTATTATTATTATTATTATTATTATCATTATTATCATTATTATCATTATTATTATTATTATTATTATTATTACTATTTGCCTGGAATCGAACTCGGAATATTGGGGTCAGTAGCCTACGCTCTTTACCACTATGCCATATGCCCGTGGGAGCCTCCGAGCATTTAACAATATCCCTCTATCATATGGATATTAATAACAATTCCATTTCCCACCTCTCCTCTCTCTAACTCTCTCTCTCTCTCTCTCTCTCTCTCTCTCTCATATATACACACATCCAGATGTAGATATAGATATGTATGTATATGGAATGGAATATTCAGAAAATGTATTCTTATATCGGAAAATTATATTGAACAGTAGAGAACACATTTACAAGAAAAATAAATTCGGAGAATAAAATAAAATCAATATCTAAACCGCTACTAATTTTTAAATCCCTTGGACAAATACAATAAATTAGGCAAAGCATTATGAATACCATATGCAAAATCAATAGCACGTAACTTCGAGATTTCCAAATAAATATTGATAAGAATATGAAGCCAGGTAAAGGTGAGTAAAACTGAATGTGATACGTGGAAGAATGAAGTCAAGAAATAACATCGACTTACTAGTGCCATTAGACTGCCACGTCGGAAGAAATTCACGGCAAGCCGAGCTTAGGATGAAGCGAACTTTAGGTTAGTTAAAATATGTTTGTGATATATTTCAAATTCTAAAGGCAAACTGAATGCAATTATGGTGCAGAAAATTTTTTTCTGTTCTGATAAAAATTTGGTAAGTTCCGTTATACCTGATACAGCTGAATTGAATTAAGTCTGTCTACAGTATTTCCTTTTGATAAAGACTAAAGAGCTTGAAACGTGTGTGGAAATTTGACAGTTGGTGCTTTTATACTTTTTTTTTAAAAATAAAAACGAATTTTTCTCCAAGACTGCTGCCGTGAATTTGCCTTTGGGAGTTGAAATATATGACAAACATATTTCAAGTAAACATATTTAAACATTCTTTCCCCCTGGTATAGCTATATGTGTGTGTGTGTGTGTGTGAGTGTATGCATGTGGGTATATGTATGCGTGTATGTGCATATATACATGATATTTTTCTTTGTATGAAAATTACACCAATACATATTCTGAAGTAACTTAGAGAGCATTGTTTCACAGCAACTTTTTGAAGAACAACTGAATGTTTAATAATTTCGGGACATAAAAATATATATCATTTCTTAAATCATCTTCTTCAAGCAGCTGCTGGTGTGAGTGCAGCCTGTGTACTAGCTCCACGTTCTTTCATTCACTAAAATAAAATTGCTTTTATTAATGTTAATTATGAATTATGAATCAATTGTTTAGAGAGATCGCTAAACGAGCATTTCAAGATGTAGCAAAGTGATTTAGTAACGTTATTTCTAATAAGATCATGAAATCTTAGAGACAAATATGGTTGGGATAATGAGAAACTCCATTTAACAGTAGAAAACACATCGCAGAAAGAAAGAAAACATATTTGCTGGACTAACTCTTGTCCAGGAAAAGGCTAACCTCTATAAATCAAAATAACCCAACAGATATTACATAAAACACTTCTACTAATGTACGCGTACATGATCGAACTTCCTTACTATGAAAAAAAAACCAACTCTATTCTATCAAATACTTAATTTGTAATTTTCCGCGTAAATGATAGACCTCGTTATCATCTAGAATATCGCTTGGAAGCATAGCACCCATGTCATAGTTAAGAGCACATGATAATGATTAACGGTTATTCTTAGTAATAGAAAATATTCCACCGTCAGGTGCACTAAAACTTGTTTATGTTGCTACATCAGCACACGCTGAATTCCTAGATTCCTCCTAGAAAAAAGGGAGTCTTATATTGGCAATACATAAAAAGGAAACACACACTAGCCTCTGACCCGTTCACATCCTTTTTCCTCTTTCTTTCTTTCTCTCTTTCTCTCTCTCCCACTCTCACTCTCTCTATAACCTTTCTATTGCTTGCGCTAGCACATGAGCAGTTGGTCATTGTGTGCTTCCACTTGAGAGACAATCGCAAACCGCTCGTATCTTTACTAAATATCCTCTGTTTATAATATACATACCGCCTGGACTATGCATTATATTCCACTCTCATTCCACAGAGTGTTGCAATTATGTAATCTCGTCTTGATCAGGAAACAGTTTAAATAGAAAATTAAAGGAATCAGTTACGAAAATTTCGTAACTCAGAAGTATGTAAAGAAAATCATCGTGTAATATTTGCAATATCACGCTCAGTCAATTTTCACCTACATTAAATGATAAAATCATAAATAGATTGGAACAACCATCAGCATTGGTGCGCGCGCGCGCAGAAGATATTTGCTCAAG
>NC_068981.1:45845771-45853686 GCF_001194135.2 Octopus bimaculoides
TATATATATATATATTTATAACTTTCATTTTATTTTATTTTATCTCATTTTATCTAGTTTCAGCTCATAAGTTGTGGCCATGCTGGGGCATATATATTCTTCTTTTATTATTTTACTTATTTCAGTCATTTGACTGCAGCCACATTGGATCACCGCCTTAAATTGTTCTAGTGGAAGAAATCAACACCAGCACATATTCTTTGTAAGCCTAGTACTTATTCTATCGGCTACTTTTCCACAACCGAAAATTTACGGGGACGTAAACACACAAACACAAGTAAACACACTGGTTGTCAAACAATAGTATATATAAATATATACGACGGGCTTCATTCTGTTTCCGTCTACCAAATCCACTCACAAGGTTTTTATCGGCCTTAGTCTATGGTAGAAACACTTGCCCAAAGTGCTGGCACAGTGAGACTTAATCCGGAAACATGAATGGGAAGCAGGCTTCTTACCACACAACCGAGCTTGTAATTGTGTGTGTGAGTGCGTAAGTATGAGTGTACGTGTATTATGCGACTGTGTATGCATACATGTACATATAACTTCTAATGTATCTGTACATTTATTTATGTGTATGAGCTTGTTATTGAGTTTGTTAAAGCGCATATATTATGAATTCATTTATGCAAATACGTTAGGGCAATGCAGTAGATTTATAAGAATACGGATAAGAGTGATACAATCAATAATGTACTCAGGAAATGTGAAATTAATTTAAATTTTCCTTCTATGTTGAAGTTGTAAGCACAAATCCAGCGATAAAATTTAGCGTATCTGAAAGAGAAATCTAATAACAAGAATTAAAAATTAATTTCATTAAATTTATTTACATGCTTAGTCCGGTCTTTATAGCCGATAGATGAACCTTCGACATGTTTAAGATTTAATCATCTTCATCAAGAGATCATACACAAATAGAGCGAACTTTGATAATTCGATAAAGCGTTACACGTATTAAAGATTTACGTCTGATATTTGGCTATTGTTAATTTACATAATTGATGAAACAAATGTCCTATGAAAAATAAATCAAATGAGACAATACCAGAATTTTTAAAAAGAAGCTAAGAATGACCAAATATATGACTCACGGCAAAACTCTCAAATAATTATAATTTCATTCTTTTTTTGGAGACATTGATTAGCTTCCAAATATTTACTAGCGATCGTAAAGCAAAAGGGTGATATTCTCAAGTAATTACGAAATAATTTTATAGAATAGATATTTACAACGAAAGACTCATCGATAGAAAGCATTATATGCAATAACAAGAAATAATTTTTGATATAGACCAGCAGAATTAATTCACAGAATAACATGTATAATTTATTCTTTAAAATAAATTGTTTGAGGTGACTTATTGATCAAAGACAGGTTAAATTAGAACATTATGTGTGTGTGTGTGTGTGTGTGTGTGTGTGTGTGTGTGTGTGTGTGTGTGTGTGTGTGTGTTTGTGTGTGTGTGTCTATGTGTGCAATTATTGGAGGCTATATAAACATGTCGATTTCAGCAGATAGTACATTCCTACTTCGAAAAGAATGAAGTAGTTATTGCTTATAAACTAAAAGGATCCTGTTTTTATGACTGATCATAAATGAAAAATTAGAATTTAAAACCAAAACTATTTTACTTTTGTAAGAGAAGAACACTCAAGTTATAATCGACATATCAAATCCATTTGCGAAAAACGAATGAAATGCGATATTTCTCAAAGTGGAGATTTTAAAAACATATAGAGAGACGCTATTCAATATTTAGACTGAATCTTGCTAACTAAATATTATATTCTGAACTCTACTGTGTGCCATATAACTGTATTTAATTTCAATTCGCTTGTGACCAACTAATGTATTATATGCAAATCTGAACTCCTGTAAATGTTATATCCCTTTAAACTACTGCTATATTTCCTATCTCTTCAAGTTGTTGCAATCAATGTGTGTTTCCCAAAGCTACCTCAGATTTCTTTTTACCCATTAGATTTCGTAGGTCCTGAATTACAAATTCTGCGCCAATAAGTTACATAAGTTTATTTCAGTTGTATTGCTCAGTATTAAGTGGTGAGAATCTCTAAAATATAATGTGGCTTGTGTGAAAACTACACATCTGCCCAGTGCTTCTCCCATCGGATTCACAGACGCACAAATCTGAAGGTTGGCAGATAGGGTATTTTTAAACCTTGTACAGTAGAACAGATTTTTTTTTCATCCACATTATCAGCAGAGAATATGCTTGTAGAAGTTAAGATATGTCAGAAACATAGCTGATGCTGTCATATCTATTCCGACCAGGTGGTCGAATATCGCACCTCAAACAATGATGTTGTGAGTTTTTGATTAAAACTACAGTGTTGAATCGGTCCAGGTATATCCCCCTTCGGGATTTCCCATTGAGCAATGTTAAGAATCCGGAAACACGCGGCTTAGAATCCAACAATCGACAGATATGGTGTTATTATTAATTTTGTTATGAGAGAGAAATTTTCTCCACGGTAACGGCACCGGATTTGACTTTAGACTTTAAAATAATTCACAAATATATTTTATCTAGCGTAAAATTCGTTGACAATAATAATGATTTCGTTAATAATAATAATGATTTCGCTAGATTAAAACATTCAATGTAGATTCTTGATGGAATTATCCCTAATTCAATTCGGTGATATTGCTTTTTCACGAAAACTTTACTTCTGTTTCTCACCTGAGTACCGTACTTTTATAGTCTTAAAATCAAACATTTTCTTTATTTATGCTACCTCCTGAATTTTTCTCCTCATTTCATCTCTCTAACTTTCGATTTCAGTATTTTTAAATGTAACATATTAGAACTCAACGAGAGAAAAAAAGAATATATTTATAAGAAATCAGCCGGGTTATTTATATTTAATTACATTATTCTCAAAACCTGCTTCCAAAGGAATTTATATGCAGACATTTACCTATATGCGATTGCGTATATACCGTAGTATTTTTCGTTTTCTTTAAAATGTTAACTTTTGAAGAGCGAAGTATTAACATACCAGCAACCTGACATACTTCAGTGCAACGTGCGCATAATACGTAAAAGTACAACCTCCCTCGTCCAACATATTTAGGGAATTGACTTCACACAATAAACTTTAGATTGGTTTGAGTAGTATTAAAGAATAATTGTTTCTTATATTATAACAGTACACAATTGTGTACTTATATTATAACAGTACACAATTGTTATTATAGCATAATAACAGTACACAATAGATCCAGAAATAGGTAATATATTTTCGAAATATTGTAGAGCGTTTTACAAAAGTTTCCTGCTTCGAAGCCAGCTATTTTGTTTTCTTTATAGAAATCAGGTCAAGAGTTATTCGGTGTGTTTAGATCAGAATTAAGAATTGGGTCATAACAATATAAACAATATTGTGGCAAACGACGAAATTCTTCGTTCAACACCTTTGGCGTTTCTTATAATATTCCTCAATTTCGCTGAGAAAACTGTTCCAATTAAATTCGTCGTGTAACTAAAGGAGAACATTTAAATTATCCTTAGAAATGTCAAACTACGGTTGATTAGAAATATGAGCAATCGTTTGCATTCTCCAGTGACTCTACAAATAACTCATATTTGTCAACATTATGCAAAGAATTCATTTCAGATGTCGTTCATATTTTTTTATCTATTCCAGTTTCTGTTTCTTCAATTTACTGCACTTGCTATAGTGAAAAATTTCAAGTTCGCTTTATAATTGTGGATACCCATATCAAATGCATCAATTAAATGATTAAATGTGTACTTAAAATATTTTCAAAGCTAAAATAATAATTTTGTCCGTTGTTAAAAATGTGGTGCTGTTTTTGGTAGCGTAGGATGTAAACTGATATTTGAATGGTTAATTTTTAGAGATCGCTTTGTCAACGATGAGTAAAATATGTGAGTTATCAGGAACAAGTGTATAATTTTATGTCCATGTGACAAGAAATATAGTAAAAGATTTCTGAATGTAGCACATGTCTTACCGAAATTTCCAGCTGTTTTACTCAGATTAATGTTATTAACCGAACTATTACTTTACAATTTGGAGATGGCAGTTTTTCTATTGCAGTGTTATATTTCATTTGCATGAGCTTTCAAATTATAGAAATGTCGTTATTGATAACGAATTTTGAGCGAATGGAACTGACTGCATCTAAATATTTCTGATATCAATTTGCTGCTTGAATATCAACACTCACAAATTGGTATTTCTTTTACATTTGCACAACCAGATATTGCATGACTTAGATGATTTGTACCAGGTGTATTCATTATATTTTAAGTGTTTGAAGAATATGTATTACATATTATAAATAACACATTACGCATTATGTCTGTTTTGTCGTTGCATTTAAGTATTTATCCATTATTGATAAATGCAACAAGTGGTTGAACATTTTGAAATGTCTATCATTATGAACATAGAAGACTGTTCTTTTACTGGTATTTTTTATCGATAAACAGCGTGCATGTCAATAGTTATTTTTATCCATAGAAAGCGTGCATACATTTTCCTGCACCTAACAAAAAAGTGGAGGTGGATCTTTAAACTATTTGAGTTAGGTGATATTTTAGATTCACTATTTGTGTCTAAAAGTGGTTTAACGAGTTTTATTTTTAATCATAAATAGCCTACACTATGTCACTCTCAACTTAACTAATTTATAGGAAAGGCGGACAAATTATAGTGTAACTCAGAAAAGGGTATGCGTGCAGGTAACCAGCTTGTAAAGTAAGCAATGGAATGCAGTAATAAACGAACAAACATGCATATTATTGGCTCGCAATTGTTGATAATTTCGCATTTGAAGCACTCGATCTGAAAATGTAGCATCTATTGTTCGTAATTAAATTTTAAATTACTATATTTTATGTTCAAACAATATCATTAAATCCGCAGATTGATAACGGAGAAATTATTAAGGGACGTATTTCTGTGTTTGTTCCATCATAACACGATATTTCATGAAATTAGTTAATCATAAACAAATTTGTTTATAATAAAAAAATAACTTTTTCTTACATTTAAGAATACAACCTATTTTAGATCTATTTCCTTAAAAAAAAAAACATTCACATTTAAAACACTTCATGATTTCATTGTCTTGCGATATTAAAGTCGCATGAATTCTATGTAATATGTGCTCTCAAGTTTAGTATTTCGAAATGTTTTTGAATGTTAAAGAAAGAATAATTTTCGGGTATTACTTTCTTTTCAATGGAATATGGTTAGCTAAGCACGACACAGTACATATCGGGTACCTGAGGTGACTTATTTTATTTTCATAGATATATTGCAATGATGGAATTTGTTTAGAAACAAATTTCACTATCACTGTATGGTTAAACATATTTACAAGCAATATTTGGTTATTTCAAGGCGTTTGCTCTGTAACTCGAATATATAATTCGATCGATAATACACATTGTAAAAGACGTATTATGGTGTTATGCAGAACCTGACAGTGAACCTTGATATTTTGCGTAAAAATAACTGGCAATTAAAATTCCGAAACAGCTATTTTAGATAAAGAGAAGGTACATATGTTCAATATATTGGCTGTAATTTATATAATGGATAAGTGAATGCTTATTTGAATATGTGAAAATGTGTTTCATTAATTATATACGAGATTGAGAAAACAGAAAACGATAAAAGCCCATTCCGTTAGACATCAAGACAGTTAAATTACATTTAGTATTATATAACACACACTTGCATCGAGGAATTCAATGTATTTATTTCAAATCTATATTTGAAGATATACTCCGATAATCTGCTGTTCATCTACTAAATTCTTCCAACTATATTTAATATCACTTCCATCATATTATGTCATTATTATGTTGCATGATGCATCGGGAAGCAGAATATATTATATCATATAGCGTGCAAATTCAAATGATATATGGAAATGTATAACAATCTAAATAAATGTTTGATGTGGGAGCTCGCTAAAAATAAACAAGGTTCACAATATATTATTATTGTATATTATTGTACAGAAAAATGAATATATTCTGAATTACTTCAACATACACACACAAATACGCAAACGCATACACACACATACACACATGAATTTCCATTAACGGCTGAATAAATATATCATTTAAATAATATATTGCGTAAAGTAACTCGAGTAAAATGATACTTTATTTCATTTATGTCATTAACAGATATATAATTTTAGTGTTTGTATCTCATGTCAAAATAAACAACGTTTGATGTGATGTTTTTTAAAACTTTTCTAAGGTCACTCTGATATGAGATTTCTTTGTTATTATTATCTCCAAAGGAGGAAACTTTAATCATGATATACATATTCCCTGTCCTGAAAATGCATACTGCTACTTGGTTAAGCTGAGGAAACACAACTGCTCATCAGAAGCTCGTCATAGGAATGGTGACACTGAGAAATATTTCCTGAACCTATAAAATAAGAAATATGTTAAAAATTAATGCTACTAAATCCCATAGTTATTGGAATAAATATTCATATCAACTTCATTTCCGGCATCAATTTCTATAAATATGCCTTCAAATCAATCTCATGCTAGGCAGAGATATGGTATGGAGAAGGAGAAACTATATAGACTTGAAATGCCGAAATTAACTTGTGCACTCCGTTTGAGAGCTAGGTATAATATCTACAGTGACAATTTATTTTACTGAAATAGTTCTAAGGAGCGCACAAGTGAAAATGGCGGAATGCAAAAATCCAGTCTCCATTTTCATATATATTGAATTGTATTACGGGACACTATCTTCGGGGGAAATAATTTGGTTAGATGGTCATCTTAAGCAAAGAGCTACTGCAATAAATAGCTTTCAGTTTTTTCTCCATTATTTTCATATGTGAAACTTTTCTTCATCAAATTATTGCATTATAAATATATGTCTCTGTAATATTAACTTCTCCATAGATAAGTACGTAATTACACGAAGATATTTGTTTACGCCTTAATTTTTTTTGTATAAGCAGTCCTTATTTTTTATATTTACTCTAGTTACTGCACAATATTATATTTATTTCCATATAGATACGTATGCACTTTGAGTGCGGCAGTCTGTGTGTTATTTCTATATAGTCTGTGATTTTGTCTACACACATTTTGATATATTTAATTTTCACAACTCCCTGTGAAACTATTCTCACTACGGAATCTATTTAATTAAATAAGCTTGTCTTTAGTTATAATTAACTTTTCCTGTGCCGACATTAAAACTTGTTTATGCATAAGTCCTGGTATTTTCTTGTTCTAATTATATTCTGTTATTTTCTTTTCCTCAGTTTGCGGAATTCACAATCTTTGACGCACAAATTACTATCTTAATACCTGGCGAGGTCTTACTTCAACGTCATTGTTCTTCACAGTAGAAAAGACTATGTTTCGTTACTATTGTAGTGTATTTTTATTAATTTATAAGGTGCTAACGTTTCTGATTTTTATTCAAAATTATTATATTCTGACAGTAAGGGGACAATTTTTGTTTTTAACCATTACAAATAAATTGTCAATTTTTGTAAATTCTTAAATATATCTCCTTTTGGTCCTTCGTCCAGCCACCACAGCTGGGAATTATGCAATAGATTCTCCAAACATAATTTTTATTGACCTCAAGTTATATATTGTAGTCCCGTTCTCGAATACTTTCTTGAACACTTTCTCGTAAACTGTTTTTAACATTTACTTACCATCATCAAATAATGTATAACTATGTTTTAATACTTTTGTGATAACCATTATTTAACACAACAAGGCTTATAAAAAGCTTTACATTTTACTTTTGACAATCTTTTTTCTAAAAAAGTGAAAGCAGTCAAGTCGATACACTTCTCTAAATATTCATTGCATTTTCAAACCTTATTTCATATATATATAGA
>NC_068981.1:45853830-45856160 GCF_001194135.2 Octopus bimaculoides
ATATTACTACGTGATATATTTGAAAGAGAGACACTTAAGCGCGGGGAAGATCAAGAGAAGGCTAAGCAAGGATAAACTTGTAGAAATTAAAGATGTGTTGCCGTTTTAAGTGTATAATTTGTGGGAGGAAATGCTTAAGTCATGCAGGTCTGGTCAGACATCAGAGTACTCACACGAATCCCTGTACGGTGTCATAAGGCTATCGTTCACAGAACAACTTGTGCAAACCGTGGAAATTTGTGCCTCTTTGTTGGAGGATTGAAATAGCATGTCAAAAGATTTCATACTGTGTCACCTGTTCCTTCTACCAGCCAACACAGCTGCGCAATATGCAATAGATTGTGGAAACGTTTAACCGTGCTCAAGAGTCAAATAAGTGCCCCACACTGCATCGTCAATTACTCATTTCAAGGATTTTTTCTAGCAATTGCTTTGCTCGTATACGAGAAAGAAGCTATTATAATATAGCTGTCTTAACTGACGAGGCAACGGAATTTGCCGAAATTGACGCGTCAGTATTGAGAGTTCTCGATCGGCGCACTTTTCGGAGGATCTTATGGTCCCTTTTAGTGTATATGTTTTTATTCATGTATATATGTGTCCATGTGTGTGTGTGTCTGTGTCTGTGTGTGCGTATGTGTGTGTGTGTGTGTGTATGTGTGTGTGTGTGTGTATGCGTCCGTGTGTGTGTGTATGTGTATGCGTCCGCGTGTGTGTATGTATATCTATATACATACAGCCTCAATAGAAACTGACGGTCTACACACGTTTGAATAATATAATTCTTCCGAGGTTGCGCTAGCTATGAAACACACAGACGCACACATGTATACGTACGTATACATAAAAGCGTTGTACGTTTGTATTTCTGAATGCATGTATATATATTTATATATACATCTATAAACACACACACACACAGACGCATATATATATATATATATATATATATATACATATATATATATAATTATATGTATATATATGAATTCGCGCGCACCCGTGTGCGAATGAGTTTCTGTGTGCATATATATTTCATATATATTTGTAATTTATTTTCTTTATTTCTTATTTAAAAATATAAATTATGACGAGGGGAAAAGGAACCATCAACTTAGCAATGACCGTCTTTCATAAGCTTGAACTATAAGACATTTCGGTATTATTTTATTGATGTACACAACAAAACCAGCTACTAACAAAACCAAAGAAATAAAAGACACGTGAACAAGAAATTAAACAAATACATGTGTCAAGAAAAAAATATGAATGAATATACAAGACAGAGTCAGTGGGGCAACTGACAAGTGGAATGAAAAGCGACAAGCCACGATCCCAGTCAAAAAGGTCAAACACTGATATTCCACAGGTAGTTAAAAAAATAATAGTAACCAAACAGAAATAAAAATGAAAGATTATCTAAGAGGCAATAAAACGAGACAGACGCTGTGGATACAAATGAAGTACGCCAGAATGAAGTCAGAATGAAGTACGCCAGAATGAAGTACGCCAGAATGAGGTGTGCCGAGAATACTGAAACTAATACTACGATGCAAAGCACAAACAGATACAAAACATTCGTGTGTAACTAAACGGATAGAATCACACGCACACACGCGCACTCGCACACACATACACACACATGTGTGTATATGTGTGTGTTTGTGTGAGTGTGTGAGTGTGTAACTCTGTATGTGTGCGTGTGTGTGTGTACACGCCCGAACATATTTATGTAGGCACATGTATATATATTTTCTTATTAACAAAATAGTAGTACTTCATAACAGTAAGTTAGAAGATGAAGCTGGCACGATCCAGCTTCGTGATATTTGCAAAATCTATAAGAGAAAGTGACGTGACATGATATTGAATACAGAATATTTCTCTCACTATAAAAAGAAACAATGATTCAATATATACAAGTATTTCATATAAACTGAAATTCTGGGAGGCTTTCGTCAATGGGCTAGGATGAAATATCACAAAAATACGATATACTGCCATCTTATGTATTCCGTGGTTATCGCCATTCGTATAAGGTGGAAAATATGAAAGTAATTAGTGGTTATATATTAGTTACTCTGAAGATTTTTAAGTACGTTTAGCTCAATAGTGAATATGCCAAAACTTCAGCATCACTACTGACAAGTGCATTGTATGTAATACGTTAACATGTGAGTGATACAAAATCATATTTCATTGTGACGTGAACATGGACAGTAGTCATTGGGATTTCAAGATGCCCATAAATTTTATGAAGAAAATGTGGTTTTGGGCTATCAAGTTCTTCAAAATTGGTGCTGTACCTCTGTGTGTGTGTGTATATATAT
>NC_068981.1:45857127-45863350 GCF_001194135.2 Octopus bimaculoides
ATGGGAGGGGAGAGAAAGAGAGGAAGAGAGGGGAGAGTGTGGGTATAAAAGAGGAGAGAGTGTGGGTATAAGAGAGGGAAGGTGGATGTGAGAGAGGGGGATGGTGGGTATGGGGGGAGAAAGAGAGGAAGAGAAAGAGTGACACACACAGACATGCATGGATACATTCATGCACACATACATACACACATACATGCATACCTACATACATACATATATACATACATACATACATATAAACATGCATTCATGTGGAAACCCGAAAAATACTAACAAGCACACAAAATTTCCGCGTAGACTGCATCTACCTAAAACGAAAATAATGTGGCAGCGGCTTAACATCGATCCAACATAACTTTGAATGTCGCATTATATCGGTTCGGCAACATCGTTTAACCATCGAGTATCGAAGTTCATCCGTTGACCAAGTTTGCATACATGAAGCTGATAACATGATAAGACTTGGAAGGTAGCTCCTTGAGCAAAACTCTTTATCTGATAACATAAAATAAGTGCTCAAAGCCGTCGCACGACATTACAATAACGTACCATCAGATAATAGGATGAGCCTATATGAGCAGATGATTATGCATGGATATGTTAGTAGAAATCTTCGTGATGATAGTAACATCGATCATCAACGCAGTTTATCATGGACCAGTAGCCGGATTACTACCGTGAACAGGAAATGTTAACAAAGTACCTGATGCAAAAAAGGGATAGAGTTGCAGGAAAAGCCGTAAAATGTTACAACTGATGCAGTTTGTGGAATTCATACTGATGATAGTATCTACATTATAAGCAGTTTTCCGAAAATGTCATTATGGTATTATCTACCAATGCGACATGATATTGTAGCTAGGACACTTTATAATGAAATCCGACGGAAGAATAATCCAGAGGACAAAGAAATAGAAGCCCACACTATTGTAGAAGACATAGCCACTTATAATGAAAAAGGAATACTGGTAGAAATCAGCTTCCCAGCGGATTTTAACATAAAGCTAAAGTTCAGTGAAAAAGAGAATACCTACGGTGAACTATACTGAAATGTAGAGGTAGTGTATCCAGATTACAAATTCAGGCTTGCGCCTGCAATTAATGGTGCTCTGGGATGTACAACACAGCCTAAGTAGCAGTCTTGAGAAATCAGGCTTCTCAAAACCAGAAAGGAGAAAACTGATTCGAAAAGTACAAATAGATTCCATTAGGGAAACTGTAAAAGTTGTTAAACTTTTCAGTTTTATCATTTAAATATATATGAGCATTTCTAGTCATGCAACTATTTGCATGAGAATACATGCATGAAAGAGAACACGCAAATCTGCTCATATATATATATAACCATGCAAAAATACTCTCTTGTTGATGTTGAAGTGCCAGAGAATGAGCCTAGGATACAGGTTAGTAATCGGCTCTAAAACGGAATAATGGCATACATATATATCTACATGCATATATGCACACACAAACACATATACATATATAAATGCGAATGTCCGCATGTCTTAATCCAAAATAGAAACCAACACCATTTCTGCTTTTGATCGTCTTCAATAATTCTAAATATATTAAGATAATTTCTCCATATGAAACCAATGTTAACGTCGATTCAGATAAATTTAATCCACTAACGTGGTGTTGAGCTGTCCTTTGAATATATATTCATATAATTTTGCGCATGTGTATTTCTTGTTTTTTGATTTTGTCGACTGTACAGTATAATAGGTTCAGTAGGGCCCCGTCTGTAGGACAACAGTACAATGACGCAATTCATTCTGCCAGAAATTTGGAGACGACATGTTGTACTGCTTGGCATTTGCACCGGAGGCTCGAACACGAACATTTCAGAATGTTTGGGTTTTAATCCGGAGAAAGCTCAGAGGATTCAAAAAGATTTGGATGAGTCTAATGGTAATTACGAAGGTACAGCAGTTCTGATGACTCACTCTGATAATTCTATGAAGCGTTGAACAAAGTTAAGCAACCCCTCAAAGCGAACAAGCTTTGGTTTTTCGCTGACGAGTTATGCCATGATCAGATGCTGAATACACAGAACGACCGTTGGCGTACCGTGTCCGCACAACAAGTACTAAGTGTGGTAAAAATCAAACATCCATTCAACATCATTGTGATGTGCGTGATCACTAATGATGGCGACGTTATGCCTCTATTCATCTTCCCACAAGCCCTCAGACTCAACGTAGATGCCTACATCAAGTGCCTGAAGCATGTAGAGCTGCCCTAATTCAAGAGGTTGTCTGATGGAAGACCCCATGTCTGATAACAGGACCCCGCATTTTACCACACAAGCAGGAGTATCCAGTCGTCTCTGTAAACACTCTGTGTGACATCACCCCTAATATCTGTTCACCCAATTTACCAGACTGCAGCACCCTTGATTATTAGTTGAGCGAGAGACCAAGAGAAAACTGCTTGTAACACCAAAGTTGAATTGGGGCAAGGATTATGGCATCATTCACCAACGTAAATGAGGAGACAGTCCTGAAGATTTGCAGAAGATTCTAAAGTCATCTGTAGGGCCAATGGGGATTTTATTGAATAGATTTACTCTCTAGTATTTCAAGATAATTTTTTATGTAACTTTGGTAAATATGCCTGTAATAGGAGATGTCATTGTTATTTTCAATTTTGCGTAAGTTAGACGGTGATTTATTCACCGCACCTAGAATGTATGTATATATATATATATATTAATAATTAAGGGTCCTACAAGTGGCACCAGCACGCTAAAATAGCAGCCACAGGATGTCGAAAAGCCCAAATTTTCACAGATATATACCAATTGAAATCGGGGAAAGGAGCAGAAATTCTAAGCCTCCGTACAAATAACGAAAAGAATTGTAAAGTGAAAAGTCAGATATATCTGTATCGACAAATTTAAAACTTTGTGAAAATGTAACATATTTACACTTAGCGAGTTTTCCTGAACCAATGGGCATAGATATTGTTCATTTCAGACAATGTACGCGATTTCTGTTTTTAATTCCACACCAGTTTCAAATAGATAATCGAAGTCAATAATAAATTATAAAAATACATATAACGATATTATTGCTTACAGTAATATCAAGTGGCATAGCGTAAATAATCGCGAAGTTAATACCATATGTTAAAAGATAATTAATTAATAATTAAGGGTGCCACAAGCGGCACCAGAATTTCTACACATTCTCCTGATTTCAACTAATGTGTCTCAGTGAAACTTTGTGGTACCAGCCGTCTTCTGGATGCGATTTTTAGCGTGATGGTGCCACTTGTAATACCCTTAATAAGTAATTATTATTCGCAGTCCGACGATAGGGTAAATTTTCGAAGTGGCTGTCAAAGACATTCTTGCTTAAGTATAAGTCCTCATGATTGCAGAATGGTTAGCACGCCGAGCAAGATGCATTTCGTCCATATTTACGTTCGAAGTTCAAATTCCTCCACGCTCACTTCGCCTTTCGTCTGTTCGGGATCAATAAAACAATTACCAGTTGAGAACTGGGCCCTATGTAATCGACTAGCACTCTCTCCGGAAATTACAGGCCTTGCGCCAAAATTTGAAACAGAAATTCTTGTTTAAGAATTATTTACATGTGTATGTGTGTTTGAGTTGTGTTTGTGTGGGTGTATATGTGTGTGTGTGTGCGTTTTAAGTGCTGGCACTACAATATATTCAACGTAGATGGTATTATCAAGTGCAAAGTATGATTCGGTTTACAATGTATGTAAGCTGATGGTGAAAGCCACAACTAACTAAAGTATGCAATCATATCTACTTATGTATTTCTTAAAACATGACTAATATCATAATAACACGAATCCATAAAAGATCCGTATATATAACAAAAAAACATATTCAATTGACTCATTATAATACCCGTGATATGTATTCCTTGTTAGCGTTACTTTACAAGCCTAATATTTGTGCTTCAACTGATCTTAAACACAATCTATATAAACTTTGAAAGAATCTTTGAAAATTATTTGTACATCACGTATATTCATTCTGCTACATTACACGCAATGACTATCCAGATCTGTCTGGAGTTTAATACGGAATAATATTAACAATAAGAATCACTTACCGCTACATTAATGATTGTAGAACGTGAGAGACAAATCATTGTCGGAACATGTTTTTATTATATCTCTACTTTAATTTTGTGGAAGAAGAAAAAAAAACTTAATAATATGTGAAATCTTGCTCATTGTCATCGATATTCCTTTCAGGAGAAAGCTTTTAGACTCAATTGTATATTCCTCGTACAGCTGAATTTCCATACACTATAAGATGGTCACATATTCCAAAAAACTTTCAGCATATTGATCTACACAAAAGCGAACATTGAAAAAAAGACCACATTGCTTGGTTTATGGGAATTAAGCTAGCGATACTGGAGACAGTTAAAAATTTTCCAAAATGTTCGCAGCTATCATTCCTTCAATGCTCATAAATGTGCGTTGTGTATCCAAATATCTTTATATAATGTACAGCCTGTTTTCAAACGTTTGTGTAATAGGAAACCTGAAATTTTGACTAATGTTTCATATAGTTTCTGATTCGTTTTAAATCGTGATACCATTTGCTAATGCAATACAGACTATAACTACATTATATAGAAATGAGCCAATTGATATGAGCATACTCTTTGAACAATTGTTTCATATACTAAATAAATTAAGCAAATTAATGTATGTGTGGCTTAGTGTCGGGCGTGTGCGTTTGTATGCATGTGTGTGCATGTATGTCTATGGAACTGGACAAAATATCTCGTGGCTCGTGTTTATGCATAGAATTCGATTATACTCGCCATGTTTAGACTGCATCTATTAGAAATATAAAGGCAAATATTCAAATAAGTATGTAAATATTATCTGGTTAAAACTTTATATGAGTGTTGATATAAGCTTCATTGGTATTTTAATCTACATCAGACATAATTCTATTCTATTGTGAATTCGAAAACATAGTAAGTACATTATAGTCTACGATTTGAGATAAATAATTAATCAATGTTTAAGCAGTATAACAATAACGTATCACCTTCTTTGAATATATATGACGAAAATCTACATTATATATAATTTACTAAGTTAATAACCTCGATTAGTATAAAGAAAAACATTGTCCTCACATTACAGCCAACGTCGTTTTAAAGTAATTAGTAAATATTTAAATATTACCGAAGATGTACATAATAACTTATATCTTAGATATGTATATCATCATACTTGTTATTTAATACTTTCTTCAAATCCATTTCTCGAAGTTTTTGTTTAATTATATGTAAGAAATTGGTTTCTCTATTACACAACTTTGATTCTGAGGTAACTCTGTAAAAAGCGTGATCGATCTTTATATAACCGTGTTACTTAAGCACGATGTATTAAGTGTGATAGTCCCTTTATTCCTAGGTGAGTAAATATTGACTAAATAATTTTCCTTTCATTATGATGAGATTGTTGAGGAGCCATAAAATTAAAATAACTTATTTTATTTTGTTGGACCGAACAAAATTGATTGCACAGTTCGACATAAATTTCTGTAGTGAAGTATTGTATGATAACAGTATATAAGCTAATTAGTTGGAATATATAAATTTGACCGCTTATAATATTGGCGAAAATATTAATACAATGACACTTCGACACCTCATTTACTTCTCACTTTAATTAACACTTGTGGTAGCATTAATATACGTGCATTCAGTTTCAGATAATTTTGTTTCTGATAGATTGTCAAGTTTAAATCTTGCTTATATATATAGTAGAAAAGAGGAATATTTGTATGAAAACAATTAATTTTATAAGAATAAGTATACATATTCAGAATTTCTCGTAGTTGTAACACTTCAAACGTTACGTACATAAACGGCTATCTATATATATTTGCGTGTGCGCTTTAATACGTATATATTTATATAAGCAAGACTGATGATGTACTTGTAGGATTTAGATTTTGTCGATATGCGAAATTGCTAAACAATACATTAGTAAGTTTGAGCATGTTTCAGAATGACATACTATGCATATATGAATATATTATTATCCCACACCTTTTCTCATTCTTTATCCGATTTTAAACGCGCGCGCGCACGTGAACCCACATACATATGCGTGTGCATGTGTTAGTATTTGTGTATCTGTACACGTATATGTACATACATCTTTATATATGCATGTATTTACAAATATATATATATATATATATATA
>NC_068981.1:45863592-45865834 GCF_001194135.2 Octopus bimaculoides
TATATATATATATATATATATATGCCTGTGTGTGTGTGTGTATGTATATAGATATATGCATATAAACGATTACGCTAACAGTTAAACGCACGAACCTTATCATGCATGCTCTCTAATCTACAAGTGCATACTTAAAATAGGGCCATTTACTCTAACCTTTATTTTTACAAATATTTTCAGAAAATCACTGGAAGTTAGTACTTCACGTTCCTTCCCAAGTGGAACTCAAAAACCCCGATACAAGATTGGCAGACGAGGAACGTGTCTTTCTGCAAACTTTTCCCCCCTCGTCTATCACCCAAATTTATTCCACCTTAGCATCAAGACAGAGGAACTCTGCAAACTCTGCTTTGTTAAATATTGGTGCTAGAGCAATACGCATGATGGAAACGGTTGATAATCGGATCCGTCCCACACGCAGTATCAGTTTTGGAAGTTAAATCCACGCGCCATCAAGGGTTATCAAAAATATCCCCTATACTGGCATCCTTTGTCAGCAATTCTTATAACCTTGGTTCAAGGATATGAGAATACTCCCGTTTTACTCCTGAAGAGGATACACGTTTGCGAAGAGTTCACCAAACAACTCTGGCTTATAGTCATAACACTCATGGAACAAATCAATCAAACACGGCGATTTGTCCCATGCGCAACCACTCGCTACTTCTCATATCTCAGTTCCTATTATTGGCCTTTAGTATCGCCTAGACCTGTCTTCCGAGATTTGCGGAAGCTCCTCGAGTTAGATGCAAATATCTTTCATTCTGCATGGTTTATTAGATCCTCTGGAGTGTTGAGCAATATACTGCTGAAATGCTGCACATATTTACTTGGAATGGAACAGTACACGCCCATCCAAATCTGTCCGGTACTGGATTGTAGATTTGTTGCCAGGTCATATCTCTACTACCGGACCCAACAATCGGCTTTCGTTCTTTCTTCATTTATCGCACGAGCTCTAGCCCTAACAACGCGGCTTTCGTGTCACGCATTGAAAAAATTGTCGACGCCAATTTTAGCCGCTAGCCAGCTGGTCGCCTTGCCACTTGTAATTGCCTCTCCTAGTTTACTAATCGATTGCTCCTCTAAATAATTTCTCTCTATTACTTGCTCTCTACTAAATGCTGTAGTATATCGTTTCATTCCGTGGAGGAAAAGAGGCGTTTAACGTTCAGTAAACGGAATTTTGTCTGTCAGACTTATATAGGCAACAGTGAATGTAACAAATTTGCTATCTGTTTAGCCAACTCGATTGTATTGTGGACACCCTAACTGATCTTTGTGAGTTATCCTAACGAATACATTGACGACAATAACATCAACAATACTTGATGAATTACCAGGTAGTGGCTCTCATGGTTTATCATCTTAACTGATTAGAAGTATTATACTGTACCTTGTCTTGGTATAAAATATGGACTACAGCAAATATTGTGCTCAATCCCACACATTGGATTGTCAGTTGTTTGGCCTTAAACGGTTGAGCATGTCACTTAGTGATTGGCCATATATGCATCACTGATCACGAGAAGAAGTAGTGGGGGAATATCAGAGCCATGTGATCAGAGGAATTTTTTGAGCTTTAGATATTTCACCTCTGGAAACATGGGTGTTTGGGTCAACATCCTTAAGTAGTCCTTATGCAGGCATCGTTTGAGCGGAAAGGGTGACTCGACCTACAAACAATTCTAACTGGACCCCACCTGCAATGTCATGCGCTGTTAATCTTGATATGAGATCACCATGTCGCACACCTGTGGTCATGATCCATGTGTCTGTTGTACCTTTATCAGACGGGTAGCCATGATGGGTATACTGGGCTTCGTATATTTTACACCAGTGTCACTTTGATGTTCTCTCAATCAATACTAATAATAAGATAATTATCGTTGTTCTTGTCATATTATTGGATGTTTTCATAAAGATATAATTGATTATAACATTGAAGCAAAAACACTTGCTGTGACCATAGAGTATAAACGTGCCAGATCTTAGACTCTGCAACAGAGTGGATGTGAAAGATATTGAGAATATTGGGAAATATCGGAACCTAGCCAGAAAGCAGAAAAGATTGTGGAAAGCGAAGGTGAGAATTGTTCATTTCGGTAATTGGTTCAATTGGCACGACATTACATCTGGTACCCAAGTGTCTGGACGATATTGGAATTTAGACACTTGTTGTGCTTTCAAACAGTGCTACCCTGAACTATACAAGAAGACTAAGTATGATTTTTTTTTTTTT
>NC_068981.1:45865844-45867431 GCF_001194135.2 Octopus bimaculoides
TTTGTTGATTAAATAAGGAAATCAACGCTTCTGAATAATAATAAAAATCTTTTTAATTTTCATAAATTTCCAAAACCGCTTCATTTTGCTATAAACTATTGGTTTCAATCCTTGGCACAAGGCCAGCAACATCGGGGGATGGAACAATTGATTAAAACGATACCAGCGATCAACTGGTACTTATTTTATCGAGCCGGAAAGATGAAAAGCGAAGTCGACCTCGACATAATTTTATCGTAGAACCTAAAAACTGTCGATATGTTGCGATGTAGTTTGCCTGGAGTGCTAACGATTCTGTCAGTTCGCCACCTTACTTTACAACAAAATATTAAATTCTTCAATACTTTATATATATGTTTTATTTTATTTCATTCTATTAGATTGTTTAAAATAGTACGTTATCTCCTAAAACGTATTTCATTCATTAAAATGCATTTACCGTGAATAACCATCTTCCACCATTGTTATTGTCAATTTCAAACCGGTTCTGGGGATTGTCAGTTCCTTACCAACTTACCTTTTTATACCAAATCTACAATCGATAAAACATTCATCATCGCTATTATCATTTATAGTGTTACGATTGTTTTCACTCCGTACTCTGGCATTGTCATGCCTCCAAGCTTCAACATGCAATGTAAGTTATATAATCCTTTTGTTAATGCTATTCAGATTCTAAAAAAAACAAAAAACAAAGAATGATACAGATTTCGATAAAATAATTCATTACATTTGCTCTGGCTTTTACATTCTGAGAAAAAATCCAGCAGAGGTCAAATTTGCTTTCATTTTACGGAGGTGATAAAATAATGCACACAGCAAGAAGAATGGTTGCTGGCGATGAGTAACATCTGGCACTAAAATTTACAGCTGGTATGCTTAAATCGGAAGCCATTATATGGTCATTACTATTTATGAGTGAGTGAGAGAACAGCATATGCCAACAAAGTGGTACTGGGGTACAATTATACGGAACCCAGTATACGAATCATGATAACCAGTCTGATAAGGTTTCACCAGGCACATGTATAACAACGATATGCATGTTACATGAAGATTTCATATCATGATGAACAGCGCATGAATTGCAAGTTGAGCCCAGTCAGAATGTTTTCAGGTCCACGACACAATCCCGCTGAAGAGATTCCTGAATAAGGTATGTTTAAGGATGATGAACAAAAAAAACCTGTTTCCATGAGTAAATTATCTAAAGCCCAAATTATTCTTCTCAACACGTGCCCATGTTGCTCGTCTACTACTCCTGCTTGTGATCTGAGGCTTTCATAATCTCAGCCACCAAGAGATATGCTCATCGTGTTGAAGTAAAGTAACTGACAAACGATTCTGTGGCATTGAGCAGAATATTTCCTATAGCCCAACTTTTACACAAAGACAAAGGATATACATGATAACACTTCCAATAAGTTAAGATAAGAAGCCATGCTCGGTATTTTATCAGGGCATTTAATATTTCTATTGTGGAGGCGCAATGACCCAGAGGTTAGGGCAGCGGATTCGCGGTCATAGGATTGCGGTTTCGATTCCCAGACCGGGCGTTGTGAGTGTTTATTGAGCGAAAACACCTAA
>NC_068981.1:45867708-45867988 GCF_001194135.2 Octopus bimaculoides
ATCCTCGGCGTCGTAAGCGACGGAGTGCCAACCACCAATATGTCTATTACTATTATTATTATTATTATTATTATTATTATTATTATTATTATTATTATTATTATTAGTATTGTTGTTGTTGTTGTTGTTGTTGTCGTTATTATTATTATTATTATTGGTGTTGCTTTTGTTGTATATCTTATGACTATTTTTATTATTATATGTTGTAGTGCAGTAGTAGTAGTAGTAGTAGTAGTAGTAGTAGTAGTAGTAGTAGTAGTAGTAGTAGTAGTACTACTAC
>NC_068981.1:45867998-45870317 GCF_001194135.2 Octopus bimaculoides
GTAGTAGTAGTAGTAGTAGTAGTACTACTACTACTACTACTACTACTACTACTACTACTACTACTACTACCACTACTACTACTACTACTACTACTACTTCATAACCTCCCTCGACGGTATCGATAGCCCGTCCATACATTTGATTTTGCCTCTCTTCAAGAATAACTCTCGGCACTTTTTCATTCCGATCTACGTTCTGATATCAGCACTAAAGTTATAGACTGTATCAACGAGGGAACTCACTTGGGCTTCATCTTTACCCTAAAGTTTGAGGTCATCCATGAATTACAAATGGATATGAGGTGCATCATCATACACATCATAACCATCATAATCAATATTATTATTTTTTTCATCATCCTCATCATCATCATTGGCTGAGAGAGCTGTGCATGCCATGAAACTGACGCTAGGGTAAAATATACGATGCCCAGTATAGCCATCATGACTACCCATCAGATACAGTTACACCAGGCACATGCATCATCAACATATGTACGCGAAATGGTGAGCTCATATCAAGATAAACAGCACATGCTCTTGCAGGTGGGACCTACTTAGAATTTATTTTATGTCGAGTAGCCCATCCCACTCAAATGGTCCTGAATAAGGGTTGTTTAAGTATGTTGAACGAATCACCCATTTTTCAAAAGGTGAATTATTCAATCTCCAAAGAATGCCTCTCAGCGAATAGCTATTAGACTCCCAACTACTTCTGCTCATGATCAGAGATGCATATATCGTTAGACATTAATGGATATGCTCAACTGGTTAAGGTCAAACTACTGACAAGCAAATCTGAGGTACTGAGCAGAATATTTGCTGTAGCCCATCTTTTATACCATGACAAACCATCTACATGATAACATACTTATTATTATTCGTTTGGTTCTTTATTTTCCAGTAAATATAATCTTCTATGATTATAGATAAGATTTAAGTTTACGATGTGTTTTGGTTATTTTTACCTCATCCAATATTTTTTGTCGGTTACATTCTTTTTTAATTTTCAATATTCCTCCCTTTATAACTCATCAATGTTTACAATATTTATATCAGCATACAAATATTTGTACCACATGAATCTTTACGTATTTATATCTCCTTTAATCACTCTTGATTTTGACTTCTCTTCTTAACATGATCGTTTCTTATGCTAGCTTTAATATTTCCTCTTCCTACTAGAAACCTGTGCACTTCAAAGCTTTTCTTCTCTTCCTACCTCCTCTTTCCCTTATCCCTCCGTATTATTATTGTACTACTTATATAGACCTTTCATCTTCGAACACCACCATGTAGAACATACAATTTTGGTCCTCAAACAAAGCCAATATAAATGAGCTAAATCCACATTATTCAAAATACGAGTTCCCTGATTCCGTTTCGTGAATATTAGCTTAGCTGAAACAAATGCGATCTTTTTGCAAGAGTATGATTATATATATACACACACACACACACGTGTGTCTGTGTGTGTGCATGCACGTACGCATTCAGTTTTATATTGCAGGATCCTTTCGCCAGCCGGGTGTACCTGATATACATTTAATTCTCTTCTGCGATATATATCACACCATTATTGTTTTACAGCAATTTCAACCATGTTATGAGTCTTCTACATTAACATATCCTTGACACACACATCAAGAAAATCAATGTGTTGCAATAAAGTCGCACATTAGCTTTTAGATTATCTGTAAGACTATCATATATGAGATATATTGTACTAGAATCGGCAGATTGATCTATGTTTCCATTGATTGATTGCATTTTATGTACTTGTGAAATATATTTCAATGAAATATAATTTAGTATGACGAGCTACATAGGAAATTTATACATGTCTATTAAATTACGAAGCTTAGCGTATAAACGAGAAACGGCAGGCATTTTAACATATGTTAACGCAACTAATTCTTCATTTAATTGTTTTATGTACTATACATATCAGACATCAGTTTTGAACTGCCTTTTTTTGTATTTGAGAGATGTTTGGCTACGCACATCCACTAACCGAATTAGCGTCATCAATTTATCTTTCAAAAGTAAGTTACTCTTTCACGTCTTACTTAGTCACTGAAATTAGTCTATGCTGGAGCACCACTTTGCTAAATTAGTCGCAGAAATAGATCCAAGCATTTATATCCATCTCCAGTAATTTATCGGTTTCTCTTGGCGACAATCTAAGTTTCACAGACATAAAGAAACCAACGCAGGCTATCAAGAGACGAGATGGGATAACACAAACGTAGAGATGTACATAAGGATATATTTACACATATATCTATAGACAGACGCACACACACACACACACACATA
>NC_068981.1:45872942-45874808 GCF_001194135.2 Octopus bimaculoides
TGAGTTACGAAAACTACTTACATTTGGAAGATGCTGCGTTCAATCATGTAAAAACAAATAGTAAATGAGTATATGCATATATACGTACAGGTATGTGCATACCGACATCCACCTGTATGTATAGGTGCATATCTGGGTACAGGACATTGCAAACAAACGTAGACGAGAACACACGAGCCACATAGAGAACATTCTCCTTCATCAGCCACCCACGTTTTAACACCGGCGTTTCGACGAGCTTGGGCAGGACGCATCGCTAAAACGGCTCGTCCCATGGATCGCAGATTACATTTGTATACGCAAATTAAATCTAGCCATGGAGGAACGTAGTGGCGGACAAAAAACAAGACAGGAAAACAAACAGAAAAGGCTTTACGGCCAGACGAGAAAAATTATGTGTATACATATATATAATATTCTGTCAGATACTTGAATACACTTAACCATGTCGCATCAATAATCATGGAAGCTTATTGTGAAATATTTACTAAATAGACGTTTGATGCATCCCAGGAGACCTTAAAATTATCAAAAGGTATACTTATAGTTTAAAGGAAATGAAGAGACTTTCTGAAAACTAATTTAAAAATGTCTAAACATGCCACTTCAGGAGAAACTGTGTACTAGCTGGGTAAGACTTATTTCAATCTACACCGGTCTATATTATCACAATTTCAGAGTTAGGATGTAAGATTAAAGAAACGTTTTTCTGAAAGCATTCTTAAGCAACCCCCGAAAAATGCTGCAACACAACATAGAAACACACCAAGGAAGTTTTCTTTGAGATAAATATCTTTTATTCTTTTACTTGTTTCACTCATTTCACTGCGGCCGTGCTGGAGCACTACCTTTACTCGAACTAATCGACCCGAGAACTTACTCCTTGGATTTCTTTTACAAAACCGATAAGTTACAGGAACGTAAACGCACCAACATCGGTTGTCAAGCGATGAGCAATAGCGGGGGGACAAACACAAACACAGAAATACACACATACATACATGCATACAAACATACATGCATGCATGCATGCATGAATACATACATACATACATACATGCATACATATATATATACGACGGGATTCTTTCAGTACACACTCTGGTCGGCCGGAGGCTACAGTGGAAGACATTTGCCCAAGGTTCCACTCAGTGGGCCTGAACCTGGAACCATGTGCTTGGGAACCATGCTTCTTACTAAGTACTAGATGAACACTGAGGCCTATGGAATTGACTAAGCCCTACCCACAAAATTGGTGGACTGGTGCCAAAATCTGAGATCAGCGTAGCTCAGATGTGATGGAAAAGGACGCAAGTAGAGATGAGTTCTCGTCATTTCATTCGAAATCAAAATGGAAGAGGATATTATGGACAAAGGTTTCAAATCATACAACTTAGATATTCAGATTTGTATTTCTTGATGCACTTGATTACAAAAGTGTTGCAAACAGTTTCAATGTTCAAGATGTACAGACACCATCTAACATGATTTCCAGAGATTAAAAAACATGTATGCAGTTCGAAAATCTGCAAAGCTTTTCACTTTCGCATGTTCTTATTGTTAAGGTCACATTTCCTGTGAGTGAAGTTTATTTGTTAGGCATCAATCTCTGTTTCTATAGTTCAGACAAAAAAAAATATTTCTACATAAAGTTAATCCTGTTTCAGTTTCTATCTCATCAGATTCCAAATATCTACCATTCACAAATACTTTTATGTTTATTTCTTGAGCAACAATTCTTCATACTAGGTAACTCAGACATATACACATACATAAAAAATTAGTGCACACACACACACACAGACACGCACACACACATAGAATATATCAATACACACACACATGTATATAAATATAATTATATAT
>NC_068981.1:45875186-45875739 GCF_001194135.2 Octopus bimaculoides
ATATATATATATATATATATACATATATACATGTATGTATGTATGTGTATTTGTATGCAAGCATAAAAGTAAATGAGAGGGTGATGCGTGTATGTGTAGCTGCATGTCAGTTATGATATTCGAAGAAACATATTGGTATTACTTTTGTTGTCTGTGCTGCTTGCTTATATGGTACGTAGACGAAGTTCTAAACAAGAATTTGTTTGTTAAAATCCGATATTTGTTTTCAATTGCAGCAATTAGCTGCATACAACTATATTCCTATAACCTATCATTGCCTGCCATCACAGTATATAACATTAATTTCTCTCTATTCATTTATGCACATATATACATGCGAACTAAGGTCTAATCGTTCATTTATGAGCGCTGTTACATTGCGAACATATCAGCATATTCTTTTACAAACACCTGTATGCAACTATTTGTATTCGAATACACATGTACACATATACATTGCTACATACATACATATAAGCATACACACATAAAAACATACATGTATATGTATAATAAATATTATATATACCCATATACATAGATATGCATATAT
>NC_068981.1:45875749-45876956 GCF_001194135.2 Octopus bimaculoides
ACATTTTTATGCATGCACGCACGTGCACACACACACACACACACACACACACGCGCGCACGCAAACATATATATTTATGTGTGTGTGTTAGGATTTGCGAATGAATATATATGTCTGTGTCTATGTATAAACATATCAGTGAGCAATAATGATTATGCTCTAGGCCCAAATCATTGTAACAATATGAGGGAATCAAACATTGATAGTAACAATCCTACACAGCACAAATAATATTTTCATAGCTACAGACATAGATAAGTTACTCTCTATTTCAGTCTGACATACTCCTTCATATCACCACAAAAAAATACCCAGAAAAATCAGCAAAAAATAATGGACAACAGAGAATGACAGTGCAGCACACCTATATCTCAAATCAAATGTGAGACGGACAAGAGTTAGACAGATGAAGTATGTTTATATCCCAATGATATTTTTTCTGTTGCCCTGTAGTAAAATTATTTTCATTAATTTTATTAGAAAATAAAATAACAAGCACAACAGCAACAACAACACAAATAATGATAATAAAGCGATGAAATGGCGAAAAAATAGAATAAGCAGAATATCAGTTGAAATATATAAAGAAAAAAGAAAAAAAAAACGTCTGCAACAATATTTTCAACATATTGCTTTCACAGCTTATTCATTTCATCTATTCAGACATTAGTAATATTTACCTGAAGGCTGTGTGTATTGACTCTGGTTTCAATAAACGCTAAATAATACGAGGAATGCGGGATGGGGAAGGATATGAGTATATGAAGAGAGAGAAATCACAGAGAGAGACAAAGAGAAAGAAAGAAGAGGGGGATATTAGTGGAATTTTATTATTTCTTGGTAAATAGATTTCTCTAAATTGGTGTCGAACTTAATACAACGCAATAGATTCCATTTTTTATTTGTTTCTTTTATAACATTCGACATTTCAAGAGTAACACAAGTCATGTATATTTACACACATACTTACCTCCATACATGTTTGTATACGTGAGGTACTGTTGCAAGTTTATGTATATGCTTTGTACTTCTACAAGAGACCATAATATAAAATCAAGATGAAAGTTTTTTTTTTCTATTCTATATATAATTAGATCTAATTACATTCAACATTTTCAATTCAAAATTTTCACACATATTCAAACTATAATGAAATTGTCGCGTACTTAGATACATACACACATACACACACACACACACACACACA
>NC_068981.1:45877312-45877932 GCF_001194135.2 Octopus bimaculoides
ATATATATATTGAATGAATAGAAAAACAACATTTAAATACAACAGTGAACATAAGTGGTTGAAATATAAAAAAAGTTTTACGATAAAACATTTTTCAATATATTAAATACTTTCTGTATTTAGACTACAATCTTTGGTTTCTTTAGAATTTCTTGAAGTAGACATTTAAAACAAGTGCAACAAATGTTAATATTATTAAATGAATATCTGAAATATTTCTTTGATATCATCCTTTTCAATACGTATTTTCGCAGCTAAGGTACTTCATATTCATAATAATTTCCTCATTTCTGTAAAGCTATATATTCATTAGGGAATGTTTAAGTTAATCGAAAAGAAATTAGTATATTAAGGGATCTTATGTAATTTGAAGAGACGTTTTGTAAAATTGATCAGCTGTTATGGGATTTAAAACGATATAACAATTGCAAGGAATGTAAGAAATTTTACTATAGCATTAATCATATTAATGACTTAGGTTGTGTGAATGTCAGTGACATAGTTAATATGAAGTCCGACGATCTCGAAGAAACTGTGAAGTAGTAGTATTAAATAATAAAGATGATAAAGATAATAATGATAATAACAACAACAACAACAATAATAATAATAATAATAAT
>NC_068981.1:45877942-45880595 GCF_001194135.2 Octopus bimaculoides
ATCAATACCAGCAGATGACAACGTTTCTCTAAAAGAAAGGGAAAAACTTTTAAAATACAAAGACCTGGAAATAGAGGTAACTGGACTGTGGAATCTAAAAACAGAAACAATTCCTATCATAGTAGGTGCCTTAGGTATAATAAAAAAAAAATATTCAGACAAATACATAACAAAAACACCAGGACTTACAAATATATATAACATACAGAAAATTGCACTACTGGGTACTGCACACATTCTACGCAAAAACTTTCAATACAGTAAACATAAGAGCACCACATGAAAGCACAGCACAAACCCAAGGCGCACAGAGCTGCACTCGGTAGTGAAGTGAAAGCACGTTATAAAAATATAACTACTGAACAATAATAATAATAATAATGATAATAATAATAATAATAATAATAATAATAATAATAATAATAATAATAATAATAATAATAATAATAATGATTGATAATAAGCCTTTGTGTGCAAGGGTTGCACACAAAAATATATTGAAACAATGCCAAACAAGGGACTAGTGTGGTTTAAAATAGAAAACGTGTAAACAATAAAAACAGAAGAAAACAATTGACAACAACAAAACAGAAACTACAAAATGCCGCAATTGGAGGTGGTCCACTCAGGTCCATCCAGGCATATCACATACCCTGGTTTCCACGACAGCCATAGGCACGCCAGTTAGGTACCCTCTTCGCCTCAATTGTTCTGGCTTACAGATGAACATTCAGAGTAGGCCTATTCACGCGAGCCATTTAAGCAACGGTCACTCACCTTTTAACATACTTCCAAAGGCGGGAGAGGGGAGCAATAGTTTCCTTTCTACCTTCACTTTCCTTTTGAAGTGGAGTTTGAAAAACTCGATGTGAGCTCGGTCGAGGAGAAGAGTGTCTGCCTTCAGTCCTTTCAGTCTCGTCCACCACACTCGTTATAGAAATCGCCTCATTACACTTCCGTGTTTGTAGAGTTTGTCTCAAACCGGCAGAGCTCCACGGTAGCCCTGCCAGATCAAGGATTTCTGGAAGTTATCTGTAGTCCCCGGTCCAAAATTCTTCAGGAAAAGACCTGAGTGTCCTGAAGTACCTCATTCCTCTTTCCCACTGCTAAACCTCTTTAGAATACCAAGGTGGAACTTCTACCGACCATGTTGCCCGACTGGAAGAAAGCTGTGAACGCTTGCCGACACTCCAAATGACAGGCACACTCTTTTGGTCTGTGCTTGACCCAGGATTGTAGCTCCGTCTATGAGACGAGCTGCGGGAAGTCCCGTTTGACGAACGGTGACCACACCTGCTCACCGTTAAGGAAACGGCGGAGATGTCGTACAGTCAGTGCATATCTGCGCATAAATTACCTACAGAATGTCCAGTCCTCCACTCAGTGGCGCGGCTGTTAATAGCAGATGGATCTTCTGACGAGCAGAACACGTCGCTTCCATAGAAAGTGGAAGAGCAAGCGCTCCAAAATTATCAGGCACGAAGTGGGTCAAGGGAAGAAAGCCAAGATGTAGTAGATGATGGTACCGATGTACACATTCGTCATCTCCGCTCGACCCTTCAGGGACAGCTTCCACTCAGCCTATTTCTGGGTGGGATGGTCTACCCTGTTTTTTACCTCCCTTCAAGCTTTGTCCAACTAGAGGGCTGGACGAAACCAGATGCCGAGGAACTTAACCGTTTTTTCTGACCAGCACCCGACAGCACACTCGCTTGTTATGGATCTGCTTCTCCAGGTGCCGAGCTACATGCCCACCGACACATCCTGATTGTCACCGCTTCGTAAACCTTTAGGGAAAGGCGACCAAGATTTCCGATGTCTCCAACAGTATTACGGTGTCGTCGTCTGTGTAAGCCGACATAAATCTTTCGCATCCTAGATCACGCGAGATGCACGCTCAAACATCCAGCTTCCACATCAGTGGCTCGAGAGCCAGTATGTACAGAAGAGGCGACATTAGGTGTCCTCGACGGATCGAACGAACGATTCTAAACGATTCCGATAGGTGATAAATTATTTTGTCCACCGATCGGATATCGCTGAAAACAGGACCCAAATGCACTGTCGGAAGAACAGCCTCCTAGTATCGGTTACTGACGAACAACAGCTTTTGACTGATCTGAATTGATGAGGGCCTTAGCCATGTCTTCGCACGAGGTCCCCGTTTTTAAAGAGGATTTCAAAGCTGGCACTACTCCCTCTCTGTATAAGTGTCACATCTATTAAATGAATCTGAAGGCCTTCTAAACATGACAAATCTTTGCTATTTCAAATTGGATGATATATTTTGCTTTTGTGAGTTGTCGCGCATTGTTAGCAAACGGTATCGCATACATTTCTCCTTTTCTATTTGTTACATCAGAACACATTTTACTTTTGATATCGCTTTTATGTTGTCGTTGTCGTTGCTGTTGTTGTTATTGTTGTTACTGTTACTGCTGCTGTTACTGTCGGTGGTTATGTTGGTGGAGATGTGGCCACTACAATCGATTCCACTCTAAAAACCACCGTCACCGCTCCCAATTGTGTTCTGAACTGCGTTGCTAAGACTAAAAGTACTACTACTACTACTACTACTACTGCTACTACCACCACCACCACCACCACTACTACTGCTACTACTACTACCACCACCAAAACCACCACCACCACC
>NC_068981.1:45880793-45891101 GCF_001194135.2 Octopus bimaculoides
CACCACTACTACTACTACTACTACTACTACTACTACTACTACTACTACTACTAACACCACCGCCGCCACCACCACAACTACTACTACTACTACTACTACTACTACTACTACTACTACTACTACTACTACTGACGCCACGTCCGTCACTGCTATCATTCCCATAACTGTTTTTCCGAATGCTTTCAAGTTGCTACTACGAGGTTGACTGTGCGCCTCCCCTTCCCGTGTAATGCTGTCAGTAATGGAGGGAAGGGAAGAGAAAACTTCAGCAAATCAAACCATTTTTTCAGGCATGGTAGTTCTTTCCCTTAACACTTTGAAGATGTGCTCCGCTAACTTGTTGAATTCTAAGTGATTACCCACCCACCGAATTTCTTTGGTGGGTCGAATACGGCCCAGTGAGGAGCTAAGCAATCACACAGAAAACGAGTGAAGAGTTACTGTAGTTTATATTAACAAGTGGCAACAATTGTACAATGAAACAGCGTCACCAAGTTGTGTAAACAACAACACCAACAACAACAACAACAAAAATGATAATAATAATAATAATAATAATAATAATAATAATAATAATAATAATAATAATGAGAAGAAGAAGAAGAAGAAGAAGAAGAAGAAGAAGAAGAAGAAGAAGAAGAAGAAGAAGAAGAAGAAGAAGAAGAAGAAGAAGAAGAAGAAGAATAGTCAGTAACAAAACAGGCAAAGGAATAGCTAAATGAATTCTAAGTACAACAAAATCTAAAAATAAGACGTACTAGAAACAAGCGCACAAAAGCTAAGCATAAGAAAACCCGTGCTAAAACTGCTGCCTTGGATATTCTTACTGATAAATAGCAAGCAAAACCTTTGAAAGGCAAATATCCAAAGGGAGCTAATAGTGCCGATGTTGACAAAGCCATTATCCATCAATTGTTAGTGGCCTCTGGATTAAAATCAGAAAGAGAAGGCTTTATCATAGCAGCCCAAGATCAATGCCGACCTACAAGAAACTACCAGGCCGATATATTAAAGAACGGCAGTAGCCTTCCATGCCTAGGAATAATGGCAAAATTGGCAGATTGCTACCTAGCTCAAATACCAGGAGACATCAAAAAATGGCAGAAATTCAAAAGACAGTGATCATGGGAACTACCTATATCCTTCGTAAAATACTATTTATGTAATTTCAAATTTTAATACTAACATATAATTTTTGTGTTTTCTTAAACATTCTCTAGAACAATACTATGTACAAAAACAAACATATGACACACTACGAGTAACACCAACATGAACTTCTTGCCTCTTGAGTTTTCTGGGTTAGGCTTGGAGCCAAGTTACAGAAATAAACAGCAAAAGTCAAATATATTGTTATTATTATTATTATTATTATTATTATTATTATTATTATTATTATTATTATTATTATTATTATTATTGTTCAGTAGTTATATTTTTATAACGTGCTTTCATTTCACTACCGAGCGAAGCTCTCTGTGCTTTGGGTATGTGCTGTTGTTTGCTGTGATGCTCTTATGCTTACTGTATTGAAAGTGTTTTGCGTAGGATGTATGCAGTGCCCAGTAGTGCAATTTTCTGTATGTTATATATATTTGTAAGTCCTGGTGTTTCTGTTATGTATTTGTTTGAATATTTTTTTTATACCTAAGGCACCTACTATAATAGGAATTGTTTCTGTTTTTAGATTCCACATTCGAGTTACCTCTATTTCCAGGTCTTTGTATTTTGAAAGTTTTTCCATTTCTTTTAGGGAAACATTGTCATCTGCTGCTATTGATACATCAATTAGAAAGCATTTTTTTCTTCATGATCTTTGACGAATATATCTGGTCTATTTGCCTTAGTTTCTCTATCTGTGTGTATTGGGATACCCCAGAGTATGGTTGCTTTCTCGTTTTCTGTGACTTTTTCTGGCGTGTGTTTATACCATCTTTTTTCTGTTGTTATTCCATAGTGTTGGCATAGCTTCCAGTGTATATAGGTCCCAGCTCTGTCGTGTCTGTGAATATAGTCCTTCTTAGCCAGGAATTTATTATTTATTATTTATTATTATTATTATTATTATTATTATTATTATTATTATTGAGTGAGAGAGCAGTGCATGCCATCAAAGTCACACGAATAATTACAAAATATGCATATTTCGGCACATAGTATTTGACAAAATGCTAGATATTTACTGCTTTGTGATCATCATGGCATTGCATATTTTAAAATGTCCATGACATACTGCAATTACGTATTGAGAAACGTTCGTTTTTAAATTTGTATCAGATAAGCTAACACGAAAGCATATTTGAATTATATGGAATTCTGAATTTTCAAGCATGTCACTTAACCAAACGTTTTAAGAAATTAAAACAATGCCGGTTCAAGCTATCTGATGAAAGTAACAAACAGGTCTCACACTCATTGTTTCTCTTAATCAAAACATGTGTCGTCCTTCTAACATTAATTATAAGTTTTCAGTGGATATAAAAACACGGGTGAATATAGATTGTCTGTGAATATGAACAGAAGAGAAAACCAGAAAGTGAATCTACGAATTACAGTTTTGTAAAGACACAGATGTATTAGGTCGTTAAGTATGAAATTTGCTGTAAGGTATATATGGTAAACATTGACAACTGTTCATTTTGCGCCATTATTATATTTTGATACTCTTAAATTTTGTTACAAAGCTTACACATATATTTCTTTATTCTAACTCATTTTGCACTTTATCAATTATTTATAAATCATTTTTGCTATTATTGTTTAGAGATGGATAAGTTGGAAATTCATACAGTTTTGAAATATGAGTTCTTTCTTGGAAATACAGCATAACGGACGGTTCGAATATTAAAGGAACATTTCATTTAAATATTATTACACAGCAGACAGTACCAAATTGGTTTGGAAGATTTCGTTCTGCTAACTTTGACATCACAAATGAGCAACGCGGTCGACCAGAAACAAAGGTGGATAATGACGAACTGAAGGCCACCGTCGAGTCAGATCCATCTCAAGGTATCTGTGAATTATCATTGTAGTTTGATGTTAGCAAGCAAACAATATTGACTCACCTAGTTCAAATTGGTAAAGTGAAAAAGTTGGATAAGTGGGTTTCAAATGAACTCAATGAAAGTCAGAAACAGCAATGTTTGGATGCCTGCAGTTGCTACTTCCTCATCCCCCAAAAAATGAATCATTTTTGAACCGAATTGTAATATGTGATGAGAAATAGATCTAATGCAAAAACCGTATACGTTCAGCACAATGTTTGGACAGAGACGAGACAACAAAACTGTCGAAAGAGCACAGTTCATCAAAAGACGCCGATGGTGTGTGTTTGGTGATCTGAGTTTACTTGCTAACACCAAACTACAACGATAATTCTCGGACACTTTGAGATGGATCTGACTCGACGGTGGCTTTCAGTTCGTCATTATCCACCTTTGTTTCGGGTCGACCGTGTTGCTCATTTGTGAGGTCAAATGTGTCAACCATTATAATTTCATTAAACCTGGTTTCATCAATCTCGGCCGAAGTATACTGCAGCCAACTGGACCAAATCATGCAGTAACTTACCAAAAAAAAAAAAAGAATAATCAACGCCAAGTCACATCGCAAAAATGACATTCGCGAAACTACAGGAGTTGGAGATGAAAGTGCTCCATCATCCACTATACCCACCTGATCTTGTCCCGACTGACTACCACTTCTTCCGGAATTTGGATAATTTTTGATTCGAACACAATTTAATTCCGGTGGTGCTGTAAACATGTCTTCCAACATTTTATTAATTCTAGTTTGCCACGCTTTTATATTTCCAGGCTGAACCAGCTACCGCTGATATGGCAAAAGTGTATTGACAATATAGGTGCACACTTTGATGAATAAAACTATTCCTTGTATTTATAAACAATTAGGAAACTTTTTTCTACATATTTCATACTTGAACTATATACATAAGATTATTGTCAAAATATTATTTAAAAAATCGGTCAGTAGATATTGGATAATTTTCATTTTTTTCTTTCTGTTAATATGTGTTTTTGTGTGTAAGTATATAAGTCTATGTGCGCGCGCCGATGATTATTTTTGTGTCTACCTGTGTGTGTGTGTGTGTGTGTGTGTGTGTGAGAGAGAGTATACAAATAGATTTAAATGCACCCGGCATTTTCTACAACAGTGTGATAGATTTGCTTAAAATTTCAATAGCATTCTGAATAAAGTTGCCTGTGGTCAGTTGCCTGTGGTAATACATGCTCCTTTCCTTTATGCAGCACATTACATTTTTAATTTTCAGAGCATCAAACTTTGACATCTGGTCAGCATTAGGTGGTCAACGCTTCATCCGCGGGAGGAATTTCTCCTTTGTATCTGTACAGTTTAGCAAGCATTTTTTGCGTTCCACACACTTTTTTTATTTCTTTTATTTTCGTTACTTCTGCAATACTCCACCATTCTTCTTCTCCCTCCATTTGCGGCGTCGTCCTAATAAAAAAAGTGGTTGCAGCCTAAACAGATCTTACGGATAACATGGACAAATTTTGCAGTTGGGCTTTAAATGGGCATCTTCATTCTCAATGCGCTCAGTAGGAAGCTGGTGCAATAAAATTATTCACTCTCCCTGAATTATAAATATGGTTATGATGAAGTGTCAACGACAGTGACGGTACCGCTGAGTAGTCCAGCTTGCGTCTTATTTCTGGTAGTGTGTATGGTCATGTGAATACCGAAGAAACTGTCCATCACTTTGTCTTTCAAACGCGGGCGAAAGTCTCGTATATCACTGCGCTTGTTGGCGCTCGCATTTTTGTCCACGATGATAACTTTTCTATGAAATTAATACCGAAATAACTTTCATTTCGAAAAGCAGAAATATATCACCTTTTTTCTTTTCTCCTTGATAAATCCTTGGAGCTAGTGGACATAATTTTGGGGGATGCATCACAGTTATATTTCACACTCTACATTAATTCCTTTGGTATAATAATCTTCATTCTGACAATTAATGTGTGAAAATCACTTTCCATTATATTTAATTCACTTTTCTGCATTTCTCTTCAGCAAAATACGTGTTTTGTTCGTGGATGATATTTATCAAATTGCTATTGTCGTTTTTATGTGGATGCAATCGCCAAAAGTGCTGATAATATTACTCACGACAGATGCATTCTTCACAGAAATGCCATTAAAAATCTCCTTCTGTATTTCAATGCATTTCAATGTCGTGTTATTTTTTCAGTTTAACATGGTTAATTTTCAATATTTTCCTCTGAGAGATTTTATCAATATTACCTGTAGATGTTTTGTGGAATGTAAGCTCTTATGAAACAGAAAAAGGGATTTGCTAAAAGTATTGGTCACAGGACAGTGAGATACGATGAAGAACGGCGAAAAAAAAAATATTGGTTGATGGAAAAGAAAACAAAATTTAAATACAAACAACTGATCCATATACCTCTTGAGATAGTGGAGTAAATTTGGCGGTAACACATTTGAGTATGCATATGTTCAATTTGTTTTAAACAAGTCAAGTTTTTTGGCACTTCATAGTGTTACCAATTTTTGCTGATTCATAGAATACTTAATTCCAACTGAAAATCAAAGCAGAGTTTTGGGGTTATTTATAAGAAATGCAGGTAGAACTATCTTAGATGGTTATTTATTTGAATTGAGACGAGTACTGATGCCATGTCCTGTTTTTGTTGGCACTCCGACGCTTACGACGATGAGGGTTCCAGTCGATCCGATCAACGGAACAGCCTGCTCGTGAAATTAACGTGCAAGTGGCTAGGCACTCCACAGACACGTGTACCCTTAACGTAGTTCTCGGGGATATTCAGGGTGACACAGTGTGACAAGGCTGGCCCTTTGAAATACAAGTACAACAGAAACAGGAAGAAAAAGTGAGAGAAAGTTGTGGTGAAAGAGTACAGCAGGGTTCACCACCATGCCCTGCCGGAGCATCGTGGAGCTTTAGGTGTTTTCGCTCAATACACACTCACAACGCCCGGTCTGGGAATCGAAACCGCGATCCTATAACCGTGAGTCCGCTGCCCTATCCACTGGGCCATTGCGCCTCCACTGATATGATGTACATCTGAAGAAAGTAAACAAAATAGAACTAGAAGAAATGAGCAACTAAATAAATTAACATTTAAATTAATAAATATAGAAAACAAGAGAGAAAATATTAAGTGTATGTGTGTATGAATAAATAAGTATTAAGTATATAAACTAAACAAACAGAAAATAAGTGAATTGAGAAAACAAATATTCAAGTGAATATATTGAAAACGTTTTTTTTTTTAAGACTAAAGATAGAAGCGTTGACAGTGGAACCTGCGGATGGGTGATGAGGGCAGGGAAAATACGTGTCAATTGAGATGGATGGCTGTACCGAGATATTTAAATGTTGTTAAATGTCTATTGTTTTCTGTATAATGGTAGGTTCCTCGTGAAAAGATAAATCAAACCTAAACAGAAAATGGAATTTTATAGTTCGGATGATCAGGCAATGCTTGACACAAAGAGAGCTGACCTGCGATAGAGATAAACTTCTTTTGATTCATGGGGAAAGTCTAATAATGAATAAATAACGAAGTAAATTTTATTTAAAAATAATGTACTTCACTAAATAGTTAACTGTGTTGTAAAACCATAAAATAAAGGAAAAACTGAAAACTGAGTTTAAAATTCTGCTAGACTTCAGTAGAAAATTAAGAAGCAAGATTTTAAAGAAAGAATATTATATATAAAAATTATTTATTGGCAATTTTTCGTTTAATAAATCAACCACTTAACTCAAAGAACGTATGACACGCAATCCGAGTACACATTTTCCGCCTGTAATTGAATAAGGGACGTGATAAACGAGAGAAAAACTACCAGTGTCTCAATTAGTCACCAATGCGTGTAATAGAAGCAATAATATTAAACCTGTTTCGAAGATAGCTTGGTGGCCGAATAATTAGCATGTCGAGGTAATCTACTTAGCGGCATTTGCACGTTCTAAGTTCAAATACTACTGAGGGGAGACTTAACATTTTCTCCTTCTTGGGTCGATACAATTAAGTATCTCCTGGACATTGGTATCGATGTAATCGATTTACCCATATTCCCAAAATTGCTGGCCGTATGTCAAAATTTGAAATCAGCATTAAATTTATTTTATAACAGACATTTGCGAAAATTCTCTCATACTCTAATTAATGCATAAACCAAGAAGGACAACTACCATTCAACCAGATTATATCCCTCTAGTGTTCTAATAAATAATCTAAAATATTTAAGAATATAAAGAGCAATAATCTACCTAACATAGGTGAAATAATATATTTTCTCCAAATCTCAGTTTGGATTTCGAATGAAATAAAACACAATATTGAAAAATATATGCATGAATATCCACATTCATCAGAAAGTCTAAGTTATTGAAAATATCAACCGTTGTGATCTGTTTCATAGGAAGGAGCTTATGGTGTCAGTGTTCTTCATACATGATTATCTTCAGATATTTTTTTCTAAATGGATTTCTAACTTTCTCGACTGATATTTGTTGATGATAAAGTCAGAATTTATATTTTTCTAAGGCTACAGTCACGATGGCTTAAATTTTCACCCATGTCTGTTTTACACATCATACTTGTTTAATACATTGAGATTTAAAAGTTTTAAGATTTTAACACATTAGGTTTCTGCCGATGATATAGATATAAGCGCTTCGTTGTATCATCAACAGCAGTAAAACTAATTTCAATTAAATGGCCAAGCGAAAACCGTCAATTTAATTCCTTTTAATCACTCTTCGTTCCTTTCCATAATCCAGAAGCCTCAAATTATAACTGCAATGGAATATATTGAAGATAGAGATATTAACGCTGCAGAAAGCTAAAGCATACTTAGTGTTTGTTTAGAGTCCAGTTCGGAGGAGGAAGCCCATCTAATTTTTCCGTTATTATTTCAAAGAAATACCGTATGTTATTCCAAAGAAATACCTCTTTCTGGCATCTGTGCAATTAAGAATGTACAATGTGGATGGCATTTTATATAGATTTTGTGTGGCAGCTAGGAATACGGAGATATGAATTCTCTCTATCTCCAAGCTGGCAAACATTTCATATTTAGACTGAGATAATTATAACGGTCTACTTAAGATAGTCTCCATGAAAATACATTTAAAAGAAACCAGTTTAATTCCTACTCAGTTGGTAATAGAAAAATCTATGAAGCGGAAATTACTAACGGCTTAGTTTGAGCAAAAAGAAAAGGTGTGTGGTTTGGTACCTCTACAACCACCTCCATTAATATCCCAAATTTTAACACCCTTACCACCTCCTGAAATAGCTCTTTTATCTCCTCTCACCGTTCCCTGTCTTAACACTCCCCATATCCCCGTCGACCTTCCTAGTTTCATTCTTCTAACTTCTTGTTCTTCAGGTTTAATCATTCCACGTTTGAACTCCTCTGTGTTGTGATATGAAATGTGAGTCCTACTCTTATCACAGAGGCTAGATTTATCCATTGTTTATTGCTCCCATGACAGTCTGCCAACATTATTATGAATCTCTGGAACCCAGAATTAGCTGCTGGACTTTTAAAACCTTATTTCCTTTCCTATAATTATTTCTGTAAATTGGATCTATTAATTTCAGTATCTGTAAATTTATACTTAAATATTGATCGTCTGAAAATCTCCACTACTTGGTTTCTCTCGCGTTGCATGTATACATATATATATATTTGGTATTTCATACCGAAGTTGTTAGGTTAAATTTGTTTGTCCACATAATTGCGCCCACCTCTCTCTCTCTCTCTCTCTCTCTCTCTCTCTCTCTCTCTCTCTCTCTCTCTCTCTCTCTCTCTCTCTCTCTCTCTCTCTCTCTCTCTCTCTCTCTCTCTCTCTCTCTCTCTCTCTCTCTCTCTCTCTCTCCCTGTCTCGTTCTTTGCATATGTATGTTGCTGAAATTACCTATATTGCTGAGAGTCCCTTTTAATTTATGATTTATAATATAAACATAGCTCAAAGTAATTAGACAGATACATAAAGACTCTTATAGCTATTTCTAGTATAGGAAAACATGTGGATCATATGTTAGTGAGTAAAGAATTCAATACAACCAAGGGAGATATTATTTTATACAGTGAGAGGGTTTGAGGCATGGGTTAGAGCTTACACACACACACACACACACACACACACACACACACACATATATATTTGTGTATGTGTTTATGTATGTGTGTGTGTATGTATGTGTGTATGTGTGTATTTGTTTTCGTATACATATATGCTTTAAACGAATTGGTCAAACAACACACCATCACTGTACAGAACAGCCTCTTTCTTCTCCAGCATATCTCATTCACACTATGATATACACGTCTAAGACCTGCTAACTCAAATCTGATTCACGTTCTATTCAAATATGGAATTGATACATTCCATTATCTTTTGCCAAGGACTAGCCTAGAAACTACATTTGTATATTATCTTTTGCTTTCGCTTTTTTTAATTTTAACTTCGATAAGAAATCATAAGGCTTATGTAGTTTTCTTTACTCGACAGCTTACGATGCACATTCTTAGCTATTCTACAAAGAGCTATAGGAGACGTTACGTATTTTATAACTATTCTATATTATATTATATTCATATTATTTGTTAAAGTTATGTCTACAGATATTCTATATATATGCTTACACCTCACATCTCGCATAAGAAACGTCATAACAAAATCAGTGCTGGCTATAATTTCTATAGAATATCTATAGTGATAACCTTAACAACTAATGTAAAAACGAGGTGCTAACGAAGCAGAACGCAGTATTGTCTTATGAAAACGTTTAATATACTTTACATTATATTATGGTTGTACAGTGAAATACAGTGTATCTATAAGATTAGTATTTACGTTGTAGCTTCGAGGAATGTTTTAATATGTAAAATTGGCATATCCAATAATGATACACTGCTGTATATAGTAGATATTGAAGCAAAGTGTTTGATTATGTGAACTGAGATAAATGGGTGCTGATAAAGGGGCAAAGCTCACCGAAATATGGCATACGGACCCATTCCCCATTTTTCATGAGTATATTATGACTAGATACCGAAATACCTCGTACTTATAAGTCATTAGTACGTTATATTTTAAATTAAAAAATAAACGCCATTGAATGATGCCAAATATTTTGCTTGTTCATTAACTTGTATAATGCATATAAACATATATATATATATGTGTGTGCATATGTGTGTATATATATATATATATATATATATATATATATATATATATATATATATATATAT
>NC_068981.1:45891798-45896718 GCF_001194135.2 Octopus bimaculoides
ATATATTAATGTTACATATACATAGGTGAGCATCTATATTAAACACATACAAAGATACATGACGCGTACATAATGAGGATGAATTATGAAGTTATATACACGCAAATACACAAACTCCTTTGTGACTGATGTGAAAAGAAAATCAAGAGAAGAAATGGAGTAAAAGATAGAGATACAATATGTTACTCTGCTATGGATTTATCGTTTCTTAGATATTATATTTAAAAATATACTTCCGTCTCTTTAAGAAATGACAAGATAATTGGCTAAAAGCTGATGGCTAAATACATCTTAAAATACCGCAATTAAGGGCTTAGCTTTCGACTTTCACTAATATATGTGTAGCCAATACTTATACTTTTCTTCAGTCGCATGATAGACTGGCACACTTTCTGAAGTGCTTAGTTTTTCTAATTCGTTTGACATTATCATAACACGCTCCTGACCGTGAGCACGTCTGATCAGCATGCTCTGTATTTTTATGTAGGTTATATTTCATCTTTCAGTTCGATCATTGCAGTTCTACTATATTTCTCTTTGTATTATTTCTTCTAAACAATGACAGAAGCAATGCATTTCAGTGAAGCCTTGAACATCCACCCGTTCTTAAATAGCTTCAAAGAATAAAAGCCAACTAAAATACGGCGTGATGTGCTGGTAAATAGCAAGAAAAATTACGTTGAGGTGCAAGGCTCCTACCACTCGTTAGGAAACTGATTGCTTTATTTTGCCAAAGACAGAATCGTTTATTCACTTTTCCATACAATTTGATAAATATTAGTGAATGTTTTAGGCAAACTTGGGTAAATATTAATCACTCATTATTTGAATCAGCAATTACGGACTGTAAAATTATCTATTGAAATCCTGAAATGTGCGGATAGAATGAATTAAATGTTCAGTTTATATTAGCATTTTAATGAAAGTTATTACTTGCGAAACATCACTAATGATTATGGAGAAATATCACGGGGCGATTTTATAATCGTTATTGTAAACTCAATACCATATATAATGTATGTAATTGAATAATATAATTTCGATACAGCAGATAGGAAGTTGAAACGAAATCGAAGGAGTTTCATATACAATTGCAAATTTATTTCTAAGCGAAAGATATTCCTGCTGTGTAATTTTATCTCCAGTATTTATTTATGCTAGTCTGTGAATAAGAACAACAGCTATAATAAAATGTATTCGAGTCCCTAATAATAGTAGTTTGTCTGCTTCGTATGTAGAATGAGAAAATATTCATATCAATTATTAGCACTCAGTCAAACTGTGAAGAAGTCTGGATAGACATCCAACAAGCAGCTCTTAACACACACAAACACACATGTATACTTATATTTATTTTCATGCATGCTTTGACACACATACGTACAGACACACATATATATGCATATATATATACATATATATATATATATATGTGTGTGTGTGTGTGTGTGTTTGTGTGTGTGTGTGTGTGTGTGTGTGTGTGTGTGTGTGTGTGTGTGTGTGTGTGTATGTGTGTGTGTACATATATATGTATATATGTATGACTGTATATGCATAGATACGGAACGATGTTGCTCTTTTATAAAACAAAATCTGAAGCATATATGCTATTAAGTCAAATCCGACAGCATAACACGAAAGCTTTATATTTGTAGCGGGCCTACTCATAATTATTCTATTCTTCATTACAAAATAATCCGAGACACTGTAATCTAGGAAGAGTTGTGTGGAACCAGATATCAATGCAATAGTGTGTAGTCTGAATATCTGCAGATCTTTAATGAATTCTCTAAAGTAGCATTCCTGAGAGGAATGATAGAAGTAAATATCTGAGATAACATGAGGTTGGCATCCACAGGGAATCGCCGGATGTGGTATGCAAATTGTAGAACATGTCAAAGAAAACAGAGAAAGTAACTATCGTGTTTGTGGATCAATAGTGAAATGTGAGGATTTGCTAATCAGCCGAACGGCTTTCCATGGAAAATAATCTTAGAAGTTTATGGGATTAACGATACGACTAACCTTTTATCTTATCAATCCGTGTACGGCAGTCATAACTGTCAATGATTATTCGTAGTTTCTAATCTCTACAAAAACATATTTCAAATTACCATATATCCATTTTTTATCGTTTTCTACTATATATGAGAAGAATAAATTAAAGATAGAAATGGTGAAATTTGAATTTGCACTTGTATTAAATTTTTAGGTCTCCTATTATTCACTAGCAAATATGAGCTGCAATAATGCTTACCGTTTTGTGCATTATCTTGATTCAATAGAATGACTAGTCCTATGACACCACTGAACGTTGCTTTAGAGTGTATCCTTTAATAAGTAAAACATTGGAGAGCTGGCATGCATCAACACGATCATGCATAGTTTTCACCTGAGTATATATGATATTAGTATATATGATATGATAAGTATAAATGATATGTTAAAGTGGTGTGCCCGGTCAATCTTTCACGGAAATGGAGGAAGTATATATTATTTCTAAACTCATTAACTCTCATTAGTAAGGCAGAATGATATTTCGGATAAAGTTTTAACCTTTTACCCCACAAGACGAGTCTTTCAGGACTCGAAAGCTTTTCTTTTAGCAAATAATTCTGCTAAGTTTGCTCTGATTCATTTACAAGAAGTGTCCGGCAACTATGCAACATCTAATCTTAAGGAAGAATGCAGAGTATTATCATCTGCATCGGTGTCTATGTAGTTCGATGTGTTAAAAATGGCGTTATGTAGAGTTATGTTGATAGGATATCATGAACAAATCCTGTTCATATAGGCGGAGAGAATGCCAGGTCATCAGAAATCTTCAGAGTACTAGTGAAGTAGATCTCCGGAAAGAAACTGCATTTATTATGTACGGAAATCTACGTGCACTGTGCTAAATCTCCAGCGGCTTACTGTTGTCTGCAAAATGTTCATTTAGTCAAAGTAGCCACGATGGATAGAAACTAATAAAATGGATTTTGCACTTACTGTTCTATGTTGTGATGTGTCTGGTCGCTTTGCTTCAGGTTACGTATCAATATTTTATCAACATCGACTGAAAATTGGCTGATTTATTATGATTACATATACCGTATTTGTAGCTGATTATTGCCGCTCATAGAAAAATGATCTCAATATCAGTACGCAGATATATCTTAGACTCAGTTTGGGAACAGATTACTAGAATCATGGTGCTCTATGTAAGTATCCGTGACCAATAATTTCAAATTCAGTAAGAGATCTATTCACGTCATCAAAAGGATATATCAGTATTCTTGTTTCTAGATCCTGCAAATGGTACCTGTGATTGTAAGCGGGTGTAATTCCACTTGCAAGGTTACAATTAGCAGTTCTAGTTCACTAATGAGAAGATTGGAAATGGTATTTAATTTTGCTGTGAGAGGCAGTTTGTCACTAGTGGTGAATTATGGTTATTTTCTTAACACTGTTATTGATTATAATGTTGAGTCTAGGTACGATGTATTTTGTGTCATATTATGTGAAGTTGGAATTCACGTGATCTAACGTTGAGTATCTAAAACGTCTGATGCCTGTTTGGTAAATAGAAATTAAATCTGTGAATTTTCTAGTTTTATTTGACATGTCATCTAAATTGAAGAGAAGATTAAAGCTGACTAGCATTCCCTTTCTAACTCTTACTATCTTTGAATGTGATTGAACTTATACCACACGCTTGTTTCTGGTTATAATGGAATGTGGCATTCAATATCTCCCTCAATCTCTCCTTCCCTCTCTCTCTCTTATGTTCTCTCTCCCACTCTTATTCACTCTCACTCTTTTATTCTCTATTCCTCTGTTTGTCTGTCTGTCTGTCTGTCTGTCTCTGTCTCATCAGGTTTGTAGGCTTAGATCTAGCTTCTGGTGAGTGGTAACCATTATTAAATGGTCGATGTCTGTTATATGACCTGTGTTTGTAAATCCCTATTTCTGTAAAGTGTATAAATTACGGTTATAACCGATTGACATCTATGATAAATAATTAAAAAAAGATCAGGTTTATATGCATATATATGTACATCCGTGAGTGAGTGTGTCTTTCTGTGTATGATTATATTTAAGTACAAACATATGTATTTATGGGTAAATATGTTAATTGCTTGATTGCTACTGTGACCGTGAAACAAAAGACAATAATATAATTTATAGGCGTTTAATTCACAGACAATTTACCACTTACATATTGATTCTAAATGCCAAGAATACATTTGTGGGGCTTATACTGTTTTGGAAGTTGATATGGAAAGTGATAAGTGAAGATGATATTCATTACTAAATAAAAGAAAGAACTCCTGAACGATGGGTAAGTGGTTTCCTACACAACGGTATAGGACAATATGTGTACCTCGTTTTGTTCAAGAAATTACCAATAGGTTCCAGGACAGAAATATTAAATATTTCCACAGAATCTCGAACAACTATATGTTCATAAAAAAAATATTTTTCTCAGGTTAAGAATTGAGAGGAAATTATCCCAATAGATTATCAACACAAACAAAAGATGCAATTTTATTCGCTATAATCATATTGGGAAATGAATCTAATTGCAGTTATTTGTAACTAAAGAATTTTAAATTATGGAAATTGGATATAGTTTCCTGCCTGTATGTTAAAGACAGGCTTATTATTATACATTCTAATGAAAACGGAAAACAGGAAATTAGGAATACAAGAATAATTTTAAACTATAAAATCAAATACTGTGATAATTGACCCTCTTGCAATGCCTTGGAGAAAGAAAACATAATTAGAAAACGTAACAAATGTGTTTAATAATTATTTCTCCTTTATCAGTTACAAATTATTCCAATAAATATCGAGCTCATACATATAAAAATGCATACACAGACATACACATATACAGGCATATATATATATATATATATATATATATATATA
>NC_068981.1:45896791-45906028 GCF_001194135.2 Octopus bimaculoides
AGAGAGAGAGAGAGAGAGAGAGAGAGAGAGAGTGAGAGAGAGAGAGAGAGTGAGAGAGAGAGAGAGAGCGAGAGATAATAGATAGATAAATAAATTAATATATATATATTTACACACACACACACACACACATATGTGTATGTATAAATGCACAAACACACACACACAAACATACAGGCAACATTTGGCAGTATGTTCTGAATTTTATCGTTTCCTGGACTTGCTACTACTGTGGAGACGAGAAGAACTTATTGTTTATATTGAATTCATTTGGAATTTGGTGTCTGCGTAGACAAGTTATCAGCTAAATGAGGAAGTAGGATTGTATAGGCGTATATTGCATTGTAAAGTAATTAGAACTTAGCATCTTCAATAACATTGAATCCTGGTGTGTCATTGGAATTTAATTACGTGTGGTTGGAGTAAAGACCATAGATCTTTGGAGGCTAGGCATCTAGAATTGAATTTATACTTTATTAAGAGCCGGTTATACTGTCCATAAACATATGCTGTTTTTTTTTCTTTTTCTAATTAGATAAACTAGGAAACCGAAGGACTTTTTTTCATTCTCAATGGAAATACAAGAATTTCGAACACATTTTAATTCTGTAGCTTAGATAGCAGCTCTAGTCTATATGACATTCACAGGATAATCGTTTATTCTTTTGTCATCGTATTTCCTTATATATGCATATATACTTTCAGGCCTAAAAACAACCTTGGACAATCCAAGGCTAGTTAGAGTAAGTTTAAATTTATGCTAAAAATATACAATGAATTTAAACACAAAGAATAAAAATGTCTATCACTACGAACAATCCTTTGAAGAAGTGGTCGAGCGAATTAGCTATTGTTGTTAGCTCGAACACACCTTAATAATTTTCAGAGTTGAAAAGGAATTTAGTTTTATCTACGTCACAGCACAATTCACATGTAAATAATGTACATTTCTTATACGTATAAACATTCATATATACACATGCAATCATACTGAAAAAGCTCATCGTACATATGTTTGTTTGTGTGTGTATCTTGTCTCAGTGTTTCGTCATCCACCGCCGGTTGACAGCCTGTGGGGTGTGTTTACATAGCGGATCGGTTAAACACCCCGATACATTTACAACCAGGCTTTTAGAAACTAAGTACCGGCATCGACTTATTCGACTGAAAGTTCTCAAAGGCAGGACCCAGCATGGCTGCAGTCTGATGACTAAAATGAGCAAAATATAGCACACACATATATATTCTTTTATTTTATTTCAGTCATTTGAATGCGGCTATGATGGATCACCGATTTTAGTCGAACAAATCGACTCCCGGACTTATTTCTTGCTAATGTAGTACTTATCATATTAGTGTCTTTCGCGGACTTATACATACCAATATCGTTTGGCAAGCGATGGTGGGGATAAACACAGATACACTAATATATACATACACACACACGCACACACACACAAACACACGCACACACACTCACACACACGCACATACACACACACAAACGCAGGCACACACATTCGCGCACAAACACATGCACACACATATATATATATACGACGGGCTTCTCTGACTTTCTCTCTACCAAATCCACTCAAAAAATTTGGTCGGCCCGTGGACATAGTAGAAGAGAGTTTCTCAAGATGCTACGCAGTAAGACGGAACCCAAAATGATGTGGTTGGGAAGCAAGTTTCTTTATTTCATGGAGTTGGCCATGAAGGCTGTACATAGAGGGGACAGCACAAGGTGGGAGCAAAAAAACAAAAACAAAGAAAACGAATGGAATAGATGAATTGAATATAATGAAAAAAAAAAGGGAATGTAGCCGGTCGGCCCATCCTCAGAGCGACTTCATTCAACCTGTTAAAAGAATCATTAAAAAAAAAATATTTATATGAATTACCATTGATAATGTGTTTGTGACACCTAGTTGCCACTTTTTGGGAAAATGTCTGTCAATTTCCTTTAAAATGTAACCACGACTTACCCTTTTAAGTATTTTGCTGGTGTCCATTTTCGTAACCAACCAATCGAAATCAGTTTCTTCTTCGTAATTTATCAATCCTGAGTCCGCCACTGCACAGAAAACGTCCTCGGGCAACCCTCCTACCTTTGTTATGTCCACTTCTATTGCATTTTCCCATGACTTTAAGCCGTTGCAAAGTCCTTCTTTATTTGTTATATAATATAACAAATGTATCCATGGCCCAGGGTGGGGAAATTTGGGGGCTCCTGTGTGTTTATGCTTGTGTTTATATCATGCGAGGTTTGGGGAGGGGTAGTGTATGTAGGGGTGATTGGTGTAGAGTGGGCGTGAGTGGGATCCGGGTGGGTGTTGTTTGGGGTTGTCCTTTACCACGTGTGTCCTCTTTCTTCTCTTTTTTTTCTCGCCGTTTCCCAACTGGTGGTTACCTCCTTTTTCTCGACGCTGGCAGTGGTCTTTGTCTGTGGTGCCGCTTCACACTCCTTCTTGTGCTTTTCCTCAGTCTCCACGGGCCAGTTGAGCACCAATCACATCATCACTCTCTTGACTTTCTTTAGTCTTCACGAATGGTGGAGTACGATCTGCTCTAATATGGCCTTTAAGGCCACATTTATATAACCGCGAAATCCTCCCTTCCACTCTGATTTTCAGCGTCACGTCTGCGAACGTAATTGTTTCCATGATATGTTCAATATATTCTGGGTTAATATGTACTACCATGTCCAGACACCGTCCTTGCCAGTTTCTGTAGGGTTTTCCCCTGGCTTGCAGGACCACCACCTTCTCTTCCATGCCTAGCAGTATAGCTGCCACCAGACAAACTAGATTCATTTTTGGTGGTATGTCTTCTGCCCTAACCCTGGAAGCACGCCTCCCAAGGTATACGCGTAGAAGTACCGCTTCGGTTTTTAATGGTGTGGCTAAGTGCTGTCTGGCGGTTGCTGCATCCCGAAACTGCACTTCCACCGTTCCGTACTTTCTTCCGCTAGCAAGGTAGGATATCTCTTGCCAGAATGGCCGCAACACGTTTTCAACCTGTGCCTCCGACACCACTTATATTTTTTCTTATTGCCACCTCGTATGTTCTGTAAACAATCGTTCTCTCTTCCTTAGCTTTTAACACTTCGTTCTGTGACGAGATACTTTCATGTCGTTCCTCTCCCTTTTAATTATTTCCTTGTACTTGCTCGGCTCTTCCAGACTTATGTCTTCAATTTTCCCCTTTCCCGCTGCAGTGTAATTCCTTGTTTCTATTACTACGTCAATTGTGTTCAAACATTTCACCATTCCTTCCTCACATGACACAAATTCTAAAGAAGAATAGTTAAATTCTTCCCATCTAACCATACCACACCCCTCCGTTAAACCAAAGGAAAAACCGCCAAGACATCCAAAGGCCAAAAACACACATGTATCTGAAACAAAGCGAACAATCGAAATGAACAGCGCACAGCCACTCCTACACCTCTAATCACCATTCAAAATAGCGATTAGAGGAAGTGAAAGTAGCAGAGGACTATGGAAATTTATAGGTGATTAGTTCCAAGAACGGTAATTTCACTATGCATAGTTTAAATTAAATTCTGTTGTACTATTATCTCCTATCGATATATATTGGGGGAAATATATAATTTGTGATAGGAGAATTTTCGTAATATTTATATTAATTTAGTTATTAATTATTTATATAATATATTCAACTATTGTAGAGATCAAGAGTTTGTGATGATGAGAATCTAGGTGGTGGCGCTTCAGTATTTCATTTTACCGCAAGTAAAATTACTTTGGTGTCTACATTTACTCTTCTTTTTATTGTATGTGTTTAGTAATTGACTCTAGAGTCTAAAAGTTTCAGAAATTCTGTTATACATAATAAACACATTTTGTTCTCAATATTATATGAGTAGTGTCTACCTATTATACTCCAACTAAGGGTGTAATCACATTTTCTAGATTTCAATTCCCATATATATTTACTTAAATCTATGGAATTACTTAAATTAAAAGTTTCAAAGTCTGGTCGTATTGAGAGAATGTTTTTTTTTTATTTCATTAGCCGTAGATCCTATATAAACCTCATTTATATTTCTCTTATTATTGTTCTTAGAGTTTACTATACATTTATAAATTACGCTATCAATATTACAATTGTTAGAGAGCTTACATTTAGTCTTATCACGACATGTGAATTTATCTATATGTGAATTAAGACTTCCAACAATATCGGTTATAATATGGCTAGAGCTATTATTCCTTGTGCTACTATAATAATTATGTAATTTCTTATTATTTATAGAGGAAATGATATTAGTAACATTTCTCGATGTTGAGTAACCCACTGTTGCGATTTTATTAGAAAATATATTTGAATAAATAAGGTCCTTATTAAAAGACACTTTTATCATTTTTAGTGTCTCCTTACTAATATTAGTCATCACTTCAGCCCCATATTGAATAATTAAGCATATAATATCCTATTTATTTGAAAAAAAATATATTATCATTGTTAGACAGTATCGGTAAGAAAGCAGAAGTCTTATAGTTAGGTATATTATATCTCCGCTTGTATAATTAACTGTTTCTTATTGATTATATTAGCCTTATCAATATTACTATTATTATTGTACTCTTTAATAATAACTCTATTTTGGTTTTATTTATTTAGTTTCTTGTATTGACTTTTATAATTATTCATATTTTTTGCGGTTATTAGGATTACCGGTTATGTTCTTAAATTTTCATAATAATTAATGAATTTTATATTAGTCTCATATCCTGCTTCTTTTAGCGCTTTAATATAATATTGGGCATGTTTATTAAAAGTGTCATAATCAGAGGATAACATAGATATTGTAGTTGTATACTGCCAACTTAACGTGACAGTCCCAATAAGGGAATATTCTCCTGCTATTTAGCCCTAGGAAGCTGGACCGCTACCTGTCGGCCTTGACACATTTCCTGTGTCCTTATGTTTGCGAGGGGGAGACAAACTCCTCCACCCAGCCTAGCCTGCATTCAGGGACATGTTTCTGAGTCTTTGCTCGTCACCAGCCTGAAATAGTTCAATGTATTATATAAATAATTAAATAAATAAATAATTTAAATAATACGAAATATCAGAAATTAAATATATCCTTCAACATATTTGGATAGAAGATAATAATAGAAGATAGTTTAATTTAAACTATGCATAGTATAATTACCGTACTTGGAACTGATCACCTATAATTTCCCTTAGTGCTCTGCTATTTTCACTTCCTCTATTCGCCCGTTTGAATGACAACCTGATTCTATCAAATGGGATATGTATGCTTATTTTTCGCATTATTTTCCACATTTAACCACATACATTTTTATTCTGTTGTATCCTTTTATATTTCATATTTGACATTCTATACTTGACTCCATAATTTTGATATATGTATAATAATTTACATTTATGATTTATAATTTTCACTTCTTAATTTCGTAAAGTTTATTTATTTTTATTTTTTTAATGTTTAATTATTAATTTAACTCTTAATTTTGAGGTGATTTTGTTGTTGGCGTCTTCGTCGTCGTCGTCGTCGTCGTAATCATTATCATTAAAATGCTTTGCGCTATTTCGTCCGTCTTCATGATCTGAGTTCAAATTCCGCCGAGGTCGACTTTGATTTTCATCCTTTCGGGGTCGATAGAATACGCCTCTGTTCAGAACTAGGGTCGATGTAATCGACTAACCCACTACCACGAAACTACTGGCCTTGCGCCAAAACTTTGAAATCATTATTATAATTATTTCCATTTCATTTCACACAGCTCATGATTACACATGCTCCGGCTAATTCTGTAACAGCGAGGAACAGCTAGTTGCCAATGGTCTCACAGTTTCTTATACGGTATTCAACATTTATCTTCCAATCTCAAAATCATCGCTGTTCATAATAAATTGTTTCCTGATCCTATTCTCTCCCCTTGGGAATTCCAATTTCACCATCGAATTTCTTAAACCTCATTGTTACGACTATCACAACGTCAGTTTCTTTATTACCCACATTCGTGCAATCTCATCTTTTAATGGATTCTATTTATCATATTATTACTTTTTCTAGTTGGTTTTGGGATGTAAGAACTCGTTTATCTTATGTTTTTTTTCTTGAATACGGTTTGAGAAAATGCACTGTTATACCCTTAACTCAAGAGTGTGCATATCTTTGATGAATCATTGGTATGTGTTCGATTTTGTTCATTAGCAATGTGGCTAAATGAATGCAATGTGGTTAAAGCCCTGATAATATAATGTCTTCTGTTTTAAATGAGTCAGGATGAATATCATTAAGAAAATAGAAAGGCAAGTTAAAGTCGACCGCACTGCAACATTTATTTCCGGTGCTAAAGTGAAAAGCAAGCAAAACATCATATAATTTTAAAATGTTACTTGAAGTTCAAGATAAATGATAGAAATAAACGCAAAACATAGCGTCAAAATTTTGGTTAGATATCTCTCCTTGCTAAAGCTGTAAAGTAGTGTAAACTGCTTTCGTGTCGAAGACCAAAACTCGCTTGCAACAAACACACCTCTCTAAGGAATTAGCTGGAAATAAGGGTCCAGTAAATAGCTGATGTTGGAATGCTTCACAAATGTATATCGTTAAGGCCAAAATCTATATACAAAAGCAAACGGACACAATGTGGATAGCTAAAGGTAATGATTGAACGTGCGTCTGCTACAGTTCTGTTAGAGGGCAAATCTGATTATGTACGGCTGATTTTTGTTTAGTAAAGTTAGTTTTAGGTCCAGTTCGATGTACCTTATTTTCTTACTTTTTTTTCAATGTTATCTGTCAAGAGAATTTGTTTCTGTAGCTGTTGTGTTAGTTTGGTTCTGTTATACATCAGTATCCCTCTATCTGATGGAATCAAATTCTTGCAGTCGTGTTTGTATGAGGCATGCCTTCGAAAGATCCTCAGTAGCTCTTTGTGCAGAAACTTCATTCCCTCTTTAACACTGACTTTGCCATCATACTCAGTAATATGTGTTTTCAGGTTTTTTCGATGTCAATTTCCTTCCACTTGGACTTATTGAAATTAAAATTCATAAAGAGTGAGTCATATCTGATGTTATTTGCATGTGTTGCATTCTTTGGATGATATACAGATAGATGTAAATAATATGTTGTAGTCGGAAATGGCGGCTGGAGTGTCTTGAACATTGCGAATGAAATCTTTGTTGGTGGGTGAGATTAGGTCGAACATCTTATTTTCCCTTATTCGGGTGGGTATGCGAAAGTTTTTGGTGCTGCGTTTCTTATGCTTGCTAGATAGATAGATAGATAGATAGATAGATAGATAGAAAGATAGATAGATAGATAGATACTATGGCTCCGGGCATCTTGACAACATCAGCATGACCTGTAGCGCATATACTGTCAGTTTCTGACTCTTTCTATTTTTCATGTTGGACTTTTGCTCATGAAAATATAAATAATGTTAAATTCTTCCCTTTCGTTCGGTATAAATCTCGATATCTTCACTATCTAGATATTACACTTTTGTACCATAATGCACAGCACTCTCCTCATGTATATAAGTGAGTGTGTGTGAGTGTGTTTATGTGTGAGTGCGCGCGCGTCCGTTTGTGTGTGTTTATCAGGTGTGAAGTGGAAAAATGAATATAGCGCATTTACATTATTAATTACAATTGCTTCTCTACCATTGTGCTTCTGCGAACTTTGTTCGTAACCGATTCCAGGTGAAATTATATGCAATATTTTCCACTGAGTATTCTGAAGAAGCAATTTATTAGAAGAGCATCAACACGTGCATACGTGTATTGTGCCAAAACAAATATATAAAAAATATAAAGTTGCGACAATTTTATTCTTCATGTTATTATTTGCATTCTATGTTATGGCCTGAAAAATTTACACACTGCTTTTACCTGGAATTTCCAAACTGAAGACACTTAGTTATTCTCAAGGCTCCCATTAAATGCGCTTGTAGCTGAGTTCCTGCTAAGAAATGCTTTAGGAATTCACAGATAAACTCAGACACACACACACACACACAAATATATATTTATAAAAGTATATATGTATGTATATATGTATGTATGTATGTATGTATGTGTGTTTATAGATATTCAAACATTCATACATGTAATATAAAAATACTCACACACACACACACACACACACACACACACACACACACACACAGACACACAAATACACACACACACACACGCACACACACACACACACACACATATATATATAAACTTATTTGTTAATACAAATTCCGTGTGTTGCGTTCCATTATTTGATAAATGAAAAAAAAAATGTAACATACATGACATAACATACTGAATGTAAAAGTGAACGGGAGACAAATAGAAGGTCCGTAATTGTTCATCAGTTATCGACCAATTGGTACTCTTAAGCTTCACTCCTTCCACCATAACCACTAGGCCATATGCCATAATAATAATAATAATAATAATTATAATAATAATAATAATAATAATAACATCGAATAATACCTTCGGAATGAGAATCCAAGTTCGAAATTTCGCCAAGACACATGAAGAATGATTGAGGGTATATCAGCCGAAACCTTGTGTTAACAACAAACTAGATGTGGACAAATATCCCTGGAATTTAAATAATGTAAATAATGTAAATATTGCACATAATTCCGCATCACTTAAATATAGAATTATATAATATACTTGTTAATAAAATTCTGGTGAGTTGCGTTCCATTACTTGATAAATGCAAAATGTATAAACAAACGCCGAAGCGTATATGGAATGTAAAACAAACGGCAGACAAACACTAGCTCCGTATTTCTTCATCAGTTATCAACCAATTGGTACTGTTCGGTTACGCATCTTTAACGATAACACTGAGTCCTTCCCAATTTCTTTTTTACTGAGGATGTATGTATATATGCATGTATGTATGATGCAGTTCTAGGATGAGAACTTAGCATGAAGTTGACATACTTTCCAATGGCCTCTTTTTAAAATTTCCGGAAATCAGACTAGTAAGATAACAGGATTAGAAATATTTATACGGTAAGCAGTCCCGTGTTTCATCACCCTCATCTAAGTAAAATTAAAGCCCTTCGTGATATATATATATATATATATATATATATATATATATATATACAATTAAACCTTGGGAGAGGCATTATGCCGGTAATAAACACACGCACTGGTTCAGTCATTTATTAATTTATATAGTTTTTTGTTAAATTATTTCATTTC
>NC_068981.1:45906645-45907646 GCF_001194135.2 Octopus bimaculoides
TATATATATATTTATATATATGTTATATATATTACATATATATTTGCAAACACGCGCACATACACATATACACATGTATGTATTGATATTCATAGACGTACATACATAACTACACGCATACATAGAGACTCAAACGCACGCGTACAGGCAAGTCAAAAATTAAAAATAAGTATTAACGAATGTCATAAGGACGTACAGTTGTAATGCATTAACATGTCGCACGGTGTAAGATGGAAAACAAAAAAAGAGTCGGTGAATAACATTTCGAACACGGCTCTGCGTCAGAAAGTGGAGGAAAGAAAAATCCAGGCAAAGATAAATAAAATGTCCAAGAAAAGCACGCGTGAGATTACATGTTTGAAGTAACGGGTGCCTCTGTGTAGGTATGCAAGCATGTATATATTTGTATATTTTCTATACTACTCAGAGCGCATAATGTCATTTGAACAACAATACGAGAATGTTTCCCTGCATTGCTGTTGAACCTGAAATTCATAGTACCCACAAACAAAATCGAATATTTTGCTTCACTTTCAGAATTATTACTTTGCTATGAATGTAGTTAAATTCATATACCGACTAGATAGATCAGTGGCAAATTAAAGATTGACCACGGGAGAATGGAACCCGTAATAAATTAATGCTCATTAAATGTACATTTCGATTGACACACGGCTAGAATAGTCCCCTTATTGAAAGTTATGTCGGTGTGTGGCGTAGGAGTAGCCGTGATAATAGCTATGATTGCTTAAATGTTATTCGGCATGTTGATATTGGTAATGTTTTGAAGTATTCATTTCAATCCAATTCATATCAATGCTCGCTATTCGTTTTGAAGAAATGCGCGGAACAAAGCCACCTGTATTTACTATATGATACTGAGAGAAATATGGGGCGTTTCATTGGAAGTACATCGAAAGGAATTCTACTGCTACAAGGTCCTTATATACATACATATTGATATACACGAATATATATGTAAATATATATATATATATATA
>NC_068981.1:45909326-45909893 GCF_001194135.2 Octopus bimaculoides
TATATATATATATATATATGTATGTGTGTGTGTGTGTGTGTGTGTGTGTGTGTGTGTATATACAAACACACATATATGTGTGTACACCAAGAGAGAGAAAGAGAGAGAGTCAGAGAGAGAGAGAGAGAGAGAGAGAAATAAATAGACTAGTACATATACCGATAGATAGACAGTTACACTAATACACATACAGACATATGCAAATACATACACAAATATATGTATACATACATACATATATATATATATATACATATATATGCCTATATTTCTATATTATGCTTTATGATTCCACTCAAATCTTACTCCGCCCATTTTGCATTTAATCGCGTTATTAAAGAATAGCTTTACTGACATATACGGAAGCTGATTTATATGACTATATTCATTCATTTATGGAGCAAAGTACATCAACATACGTGCAAAGCACACATATATAATTCTATGTAGGTGTGAGTATGTGTTAGACGCACATACGTACACACAATCACACAAGTATATCAACAATTTCATATGCATAAATATATGTGTGCATATGTGTATATATATATATATATATATATATAT
>NC_068981.1:45910695-45917561 GCF_001194135.2 Octopus bimaculoides
TATATATATATATATATATATATGTATACATATGTAAATGTGTGTATGCATATATATGCACACTTACGTGTTCACATATATTTACATATTATTATAGAGATATGTGTATGTGTGCGTACGCGCATACATGTATATTGTATCACACATATATAATACACGAATACATTAACTTTCAAGCCCATAAATATATAAATACACACACACACACGCACACACACGCACACACACACATACACACACACACACACACACACACACACACACACACACACGCATAACTATATATAATTGTATATCACTCTGTGAGTGATAGCGAAATAAAACATACTTTTACAGACAGACAGGAAACATTTGACTCACAAGAAATTTAAATCACAACGCTGTGATGCATTGTTATTTTTTTTTTAATTTCTAAAGACACATTCTCTGAAATATTCTTTCTCGGAATGCGTAGTTTACCTCAGACATTCCAATAGAAAGAACAACTAAATATATATAAATTTTCTTTGTAACACCTTTCTTAAAACCCCACTATGAAAATTCCAGTAAAATCAAAGAAACTGTTCAGATTTTAGACAATCTACTTGATAAGTTTGCCTGGAGAAAACCTGTTAAATCATTTCCTGTGAAACCCCACTGAAAACACTTGACATATAATACTTTTGTCCACAGTTAGGACATGTATTACATTAGCTTCCTAGAAAAATTCGTTCCGTCCCCCACCACACACTAACGCACACTTATTTAACCAGTTTCCATGAATAGTTTTAACAAATCAGTCAAACAAATATTCTCCTTCGTTGTGCAAGACATCTTGCCAAAACATTATTAGGTTGCTAATGCTGAAGAAATCCCCTGATCTTGACTCGAATTCGTGGTACTCTGTTCGCTACGTAGTTCTTGAAAGAAGTACCTCGTGCAATTAGAGAGCGACAGTAAAAGGTGATAATCTGAAATCGCTGTATCCGGAAGAAACGGAAACCGATATGAAACATTCCAAATGAGATTTTGAATAGAAGATTTGGTTAAATCCGTGACTTGTTTGTTAGCGTTGCCGTGTTGTAGGGACTCTTATGTTGCCGGTTTGTACCTTTCATTCAGAGATTATGACACCCATGTAGTGAGCCTTTGGATCTCAGTCATTAAGTGAACTTGGCAGGCGACAGGATCATTAGAACATCGCATCTGCTGGGGCAATTCCGTAGAAGAATAGTTTGGGTCTTTGTGAACGAGCGGTTTCCCGACGAATCACTATCAGATAAATATATTCGCCAGTGCTAGATGAATATACGAGGCTGAAATTACTGTCCTTGAAAACGTAAAACATATTACTGTGCAGTTCTTTGTGTAATAAAACCTAGCTCGTTCACAATGCAAATATCTCGAGCAACTTTGGAAGATTTGGAACCTCAATTGAAGGTAAAATAAAGCAGCCGTAGAAATGATCCTTCATTTTCTTACATGCCCTTGCGCCGTCATATATCTGGAAGGAAGAATAGTTACACAGAGCACAACACACGCGGAAAAACATACTTTTCGTGCTATTCAAATAACGCAAGAAAGAAACGAACACATTTATTTGTCACACTAATACGTAACGATTTGACAATTGTTAAAACAGTTCAGATTATTGTTCTATGCAATTTCGACAACAAATGTAGAATATTAAAATCGTGTGACAATACTGACAAGATGTTGTCAGATATTTAAGCCTATGTATACCGACTCAATTTTGTGAAACTCGCAGATGCGAGCATGCATGACATGTGTATATGTACCATCACACACATACACACACACACAAAAACTTATCCCGTATATATATATACATATAAAGAGAGAAATATAAAGCGAAAGAGAGAGAGAAAGATATATATATATATATATATATATATATATATATATAGAGAGAGAGAGAGAGAGAGAGAGAGAGAGAGAGAATGCATGCAATATACAAGTTATATTCATGAAATTGATAGGAAATTATGCAAATAATTTCAACAAAACAGCATTTTACTGCAGCGTGTCAAAACTGGTGCAATAGAGCTATTTAAAAATATGTAGCTATGCAATTCATTACTCTAGTGGCATCAATAGCATTAGTAGCAGACATTGAAGTAAATTTCTAATAAATACCTAATGAAAATAACTTCGAGCATTAATTAATATTTCCTAAATGTTTTAATCAGTTACCGAGAAACGGAAAGCAGTACGCACAAGGTCTCCAAGTAGTATTAGGAAGTTAAATATTATAGAAAGCATAGAAGGACGTTTCGTTTATCAGTAACCAGAGAAAGCGAAACGGAACACTAAATTATATGGACACTAACTTTAATCGTCCATTTTTTGTTAATATATAAATTTAACGAGTATTATTTCACATTGGTTAAACATTTAACACTTTTATTGAAACGGTTGTTTGATATTACAAATGCTATATCATGTAATACACACAAGCATGCAAGTTTTTCTTATATGAAAGGAATTTTGTCCAGTATTGTGTAACTATCATTAACAGAGCTAAATATGTGTGCATGCAATTATAAATTTATGTACACACCGGAAGTATATATATATATATATTTAATATTATCTGGAACAGCTGTTAAGTTTTAAGAATGGATATTTTCACTCAACATATCCATAAAGATAATTACTCTTATATAGCTGGAAATTATATCGTTCAACTCTCTGAAACTACTATGATTCTCCAGATTAGCACTTTATTTGCGCAGTACATTTAGCAGGGACTTCTACATTTTAATATGCCTAGTCAATACACTTAGAGTTACCCATAACACATATCAATGTGCGCATTAGACATAGACACCGAAATAACTTCAAGATAACTATATGGATCCTCCACATTATAGTGCTTTGTGTTTACGGCACATGGACACTAGTGTCCTAAGCATTGCGGGCGCGCGTGCATGCGTGCGTGCGTGCGTGCGTGTGTTTTTGTTTTGTGTGTGAGTATGTGCGCGCGCGCGTCTGTGTGCGCGCGCGTGTTTATGACACTATGAAAGCTGAACACATTAATCCTCCTCTGTGAGCAGCATGTTGTTTCTCATGTGAGCGGAAGAAATTAGATAGGCAGACGCTGTACCACTGGGGGAACTGAAAGAGATCCCGAACAACAGCTGTAGGGTGTTGCATACAATGTTTCCTCCTCTCATCCTGCAGTCTTCTGTGTTCGGTTTCAAAGTGTTCTAATCCAGCGTCATACACAGACCTCCATGCTTTCTGATTTAACATCCAGTGCCTCCAAATGATTGGGAGAAACACGCATACTGTGAGATACTGCTGGAGATGATCGTGATAGCGAAGTCTTAGACGCCATGAGACCTAGTTCCAATCTCGATCACGCTGTCCATAAGGCCTACTTACAGTCTCGATCTCGCTGAAGAGGACCATATTTGAGAGCCAGTTAACCGGCATCCAACTCATGTGGTCAATCCAGCGAAGAAGACCACTAAGCATGCAAAACACAAAACTGTATATCCCGGCCTTCATGAGCATTTCCGGATGAGGCACCTTGTCCGCCCACGTGAAACAGGATGCTTTCAAGTCATATGACACAGAACGTTTCTAGCTGTCTGATCTGGAAAGGATAAATGGGCTAACACTCAGAGCCGTACAGGAGGGTAGATACACACAGCTAGATAAAAGAACATTATTGCATTTGCTCACTGAGTCTTCCGAATGTAGCAGACGCCAAGTTGATCCGACGAAGTATATCTTCGTCAAGCAGTCAATTTATTTATGTGTGTGTGTATCTGCGCGCGCGCGTGTGTGTACATATATGTAACAATATGTACATATATATATATATATGCATCTATTTCTAAATCTCAATCTGTTAGTATACATGTGCGTGAGCACATGTGTGATTTGATCACCTTTTATATGACCAAATGAGTAAAGGACAGTTCATTAAGGCGGAGATATGTCAGTTGCCTTTACGGCTCAGCAGAAACCTAAGTCAGTCTTTACGTAGTATTTTCAATATTTTTCGAAATACAATTATAGTTGATATTTGAGTTTGCTCCCTTGTCTTCATTGGCGTAAAAGAAATCTAGTATTTAAAAATATGTATGTTGATTACTCGGTGTCTTTCTCTCTTCTCTTCTTTTCTGCACTGTAATAATAATGATGATGATGATGATGATGATGATGATGATGATGATGATGATGATGATGATTATGATGATGATGATGATGATGATGATGACAATAAAAATAATAATAATAATAATAATTATCATAATAATAATAATAATAATAATAATAATAATAATAATAATAATAATAATAATAATAATAATAATAATAATAATAATAATAATAAGAAGAAGAAGAAGAAGAAGAAGAAGAAGAAGGAAAAGAAGGAAAATAATAATAAGAAGAAGAAGAGTGAAAGAAATAGATTTTAATTGAATTTCGCACAATTTTAACTTCCATGTTATGTCGTGTTAAAAAATCAAAAAAGACAAAAAATAATGCTGTCAACCTCTACCAGTGACTTTAAGGACATTATGAAAATGAGAAAACATTTGAAAACATTCTTTTTTTTTATTATTTTTTAGGAATAAGCATGCTTCAGTAATGATTTCAACTACGAATGTTACAAATGGTATGAAAAATGATTTATAAATTTACAATCCAAGTAGTTCCCGTATATATGTTTTCAAGTAAAGTGGGGATATTCTTACTCACTACATTCCATATATAAATATATATGTACGTGTAAGTGTGTCTCGGTATAGAAAGATATGCACATGCATGTACAGGCGCTGGAGTGGTTATGAGGTAAGTAGCCTGCTTACCAACCAATATATATATGTGTGTGCGTGTGTGTGTGTGCGTGGGTGTGTGTGCGTGTGTGTGTGTTTGTGTGTGTATGTATGTATATATCAAAATAAGCAACAAGGATATCCAGATGTAATGCAGTACGATCGTTTCAAACAACTCCATTTAATTAAACAATGCTATCATTACATAAACTAAAGTGCTGAGAAATCCTCAGCTGCATAAAGACTTAGAATTAAATTAAATTAAAACAGATGGACACATTAGTATAAATTTACCGAAAACCTCCAACAAGTTAAGGAGAGAGACAAAGAACATGCTGTCCTCACTTCAGCTTAGAAGCTACTAAGGTATTAGGAAGAAAGACTTGTGAGTGATCTAGCTCGTCACTGTTTTTTGGGGTCACTTTTAATTTATAGTCTTGTTTATCAAATCTTTGTATATCAAAATCTAAGGCCAAAGAACAAGCAGCAGTGTATGTTAAGAAGGGGACTGAGGTAGTCGACAGAAATCATAGTGGGTATAGTCAGAAGACTATCAGGATTAATTTGAAACTATATAATTTTATCCTTTTGATATAATATTCTCCTTAATAATCTTCTGAATAACCCTAAGTTTTAACTTCATACAATATGGCAATATTGTTTTAAATATTTAACTATAGTACCCCATAGATAAGTTCCCCCTGTATCATTATCTACTAGTGGTTTGCCCCTTTAATTTTCAGCTAACATCTTGATTTAACATTTCCTTAACCAAATCTCATTACATTGGAGTTGCTTGAAACGATCATACTGCATTACCTCTGGATATCCTTGTTGATCATTTTAATTTTAATCACTCTATTTTGAAACTGTATGGATAATAACTTACTAAATACTGGTGCCTGAACTTAAGTACCTAATTCATCTCAATCTAAAGTTTTGCTTATGTATATATGTGGGTGTGCGTGTGTGTGTTTGTGTGTGTGTGTGTGTGTGTATGTGTGTGTGTGTGTATGTGTATGTGTGCGCGCGCGTCTGTGTGTGTGTATTATATCCATTCGGAAAATTATATCCATTCTCAAAGGAATAGAATGTATTTCATGATTAGGGTTTTTAAAGTGATTCTTTTATAATACGTTTAGGGATGTACTGTAATTTTAAGACATCCAAGTATAGTTCTTTATTATTTCTTGCTTTTCTTTTAATGCTAGTCAAATACTTTCGTGTATATTTCTGATTTGAAACATGAGTAGACAGATTAGTTTTCCTTCAAATTGTACAAATAGACACAAACAAAACAAAAATAATATTTCATGAAACTAAGGTGCATATATAAAATCGTACTGTGTTCATTTGCGTATTCTTGTCTCTTCATTTGTCGACGAGAGAATATCTCAAACACCAGTTCTAAAGATGCATTCTATTCTTAAATATTTAATTTCATATTTTTTTTATTATCCCTGTACCGAGGACTGAATATACGATCGCCACATTTTGTTTGCAAGTGTTTGAAAATCAATTATCTGGAGCTGCGTATATTCCCTTGACAAGAAAAGGCTTTGATTATTTAGACAGAAAATTTGAAAGCACTTAGTTATTCAGCTAATTTTCTCGGTGTATTTATGCTATCTTATTTTGATTAACCTATTCGGCTAATTTGATTCGGTAAACAAATTTATAATAAAATTTGTTAAATACAGTGTATTGTTTAAGCTATTTATCTTCCAATTAACAAATAATTAAACCAGATTAAATGTATTTGCGTATATTATCGTTTCATTAGTGAGTAAATTAGTGCTAGATTTTTTCGCCGCTAATCTATCTTCTCTCTTCATACATTTTGTATTTCAGCTTCGACAGCATCTGTACCTAATTTGTCTCCAACATTATTAATATGGTAATTTATGCAGAGTCATTAGGATTAACAGTATAAAGGCATATGTTGAACCAAATGACGTCATCTTATTCCGTAAGTATATGGACGATTTTACTTTATATATCTATATATCTATATATCTCTCTTTCACCCCCTCTCTCTCTCTTTACAAGCCTATCACTTACCTATATATATAT
>NC_068981.1:45917900-45924317 GCF_001194135.2 Octopus bimaculoides
ATATATATATATATATATATATATATATATATATATATATATTATATCCGCGCGTGCGCACACACATATAAATACCTAAATGTTTCTATCTGTTTCCATATACTTTTCCTGCTTCCACATATATTGTTACAGTATGTATCCACAGAGGCCTCCTCACAGAATCTTCATCGAATGAAGCTGTTCCTAGCCTTAATCTAATAACTTCAATTTTGATGTATTTCTAGAAACATATTTCATTCATAATTGAAAAACACTGAAACTAAATATTCTATTGTTGTTTTTCACAAGCCACAATGATGTTCTGTATCGTAAAAAAATATGCTTTTTTTTTTCTCCAAGATTACATTTAGAACTCCCGCATTCATCACCTAAACATTAACTCTGATATCAGGTTTATTAATTATTGGGAAATAATGTAGCTGTTAATTGGAGGTATTTATTTGAATTCATTGACTAAATCTTCCAGAAAAAATAAGTTGGACATACATTGGTGACAATGAATTTCATGTTATATTAAGCAGTAGATACTTAAAGGTCAATAGTGTATGTAATTCACTTTAACAAGATATAGTTACATTGTGACACTGTAATTTAGTGCTTTTCTATGTTTAATGTACTTTAATTGTAGAAATACAATTCTTTCTATGAATTGAAATTTCTTATCTTGAATTTTCATCATATATTTGATTTAGATATTCGCAGTTACAGAAATGAAATAAACTGGAACTGCAAAATTGAAACCAGCATCTTATATGCTCCTTGCATATGACTTTGTAGTCACAAAATACTGTGCGGATTGAACCGAATTTCAAATTGTTAGAAGTAGAATTATTTCCGTTATTTCAATAGAATAACATGATATCTTAGTGTTCATTATTCTCTTATGACTGCACGGAATAGCGATTGCTTTTTGTATTTTACCAGTTTCCATAACTTGTCATAAGGATGGGGGATATTTTTGAACGAAAACAACCAGTCTTATGACATGACTAAGATCTCTTGTTCTAGATTTATACGTTAGCAATGTGGTAAATGTGCTTAGCAGCATGTGGCTCCTCTTGACGTTCTGTGTTCAAATTCTACCGAAATCGACTTCACCTTCCTCGTTTCGGGGTCGTTGTAATTGACTAGTACTCTCCCCTAGAATTTCAGGCCTTGTCCATTTACAAGAGAGGATTATTATTATTAGTAGTAGTGAAAAAAAAATGTTTAATTTAAAAATTATGTATTACATTTTTGTGACCAAATTTTATAATTGCTTTATGCTTCACCTTCTCAAAGACTTTGTCACTCTTTTCTTCTGCAATCTCCGTTGTTACTTAGCACTCATTTCCTGTACAACTAAATATGAAATGCATTGTGTTTCAATGATAATTTACTATTAGACTTTTATTCTGGCGCTCAATAATTTTCGTTTTCTAGTATTTATAATGCAAAACCTTGCAGACTAATTGGGGAATCTTTTCAAATAACACCATCGTATCTTCCTCATTACCTGCAGTGTTGTGAGATATTGTTTTCCACGATCTGGAATTTGATATTTTCCCTCTATATATTTGTAATAATAATTGCTTGAATAACAAATGTCAACACGATTTTCCTTTACATTTTAACAAATAATTCCTCAACATCTCTTCTGCAACTCACCTCTTATTCGCATTCTCTTGTCTTACCTCTCTCTCTCTCTCTCTCTCTATCTATCTCTATATATATCTCTCTCTCTCTTATGGCTTTAACTCTCCCTATTTTTATTTTCTGGATCACAATATCGCTGCTCTCTCTTGCTCCCTATGTGCTTATAATCTACGTATATGCATGCATTTCTCTGCATAGTTCCAAACGACGTTGATTTATTGTGAAAACCAAAAATAGTAGATTACATGTTATTCACATTAACAGAATCAGGTTAACCTCATCTAGTAGAACTTTCCATGGCCATCTTCAATCATTTTATATCCAGATGTCTTTGTAATAAAAGCAGTATGAAATAAGTGTTTGTTTATCACGAATGTTTAACATTAATACATACACATGTAATGTTTGTATTTTATTAAATCCCAAATCTAACACGTTTTACGTTTAATTTATAGGTTCATTGGCAGAGTGCCACATTTAAAAAAAATTGTTCAAAGTTATAAGAATTAAATCTTTTTATACATTAGAAATAACCTTCGATTACATGGGGCGTTTAAAATGATATTCAAGAGTTTAATAAAAAAATTAAAAAAACATGTCAATACGTTTCCATAATTTTTTATACTGTGTATTTTGCACATAACAGCTGAGAAGATAAACGTCTGATACACTAGAACTATTTTACTAACTAATTATGTACAATTCACTAATACTTAAGCATGTTCGTGAATATTTTTTTGCTTATGTTATGTATACCTATACACATATTTATGCATATATGTGTGCGAATATATATATATATATATATATATATATATATGTGTGTGTGTGTTTGTATATATATATATATATATATATATATATATATATATATATATATATATATATACATACGTTTATATATATGCGTATGTATGCATAGGTATTATATATATATATGTATATGTACACACATACACATGTATGAATTATATATACATGCATATATATATTTATGTATATAAATTATATATGTATATATATATATATATAATATATGAGTATATATATATAAATATATATAAATATATGTGTGTGTGTTTGTGTGTGTGTGTGTGTACGTCTGTATGTGCGTGTGTATGTGTGTGTGTTTGTACGTGTGTGTGTGTGTGTGTGTGTGTGCGACTATCTATACATGGAAGTATGGACAAATCGGCATATAATTGGCGCCATCTATATTCTAATTTTATACATTTTGGTATCGTTTCAAAGGAAGCCAGACAAGTAAATATGTTACAAATGATTAAGAGAAATTATTTATACAAAAGATGGGAAAATATACTCTAACAAATAAGAGACGAGAATAATTGGAGCAGATGTAAATGAATAATATTGCTACTACTACTATTACTGTTGATACTATTTTAATAACTGTGACATCTTCGTATAAGCGGTCGTAAAACATTGTTTTCGGGAAAACAGACTGAAGGTGCGTTTCACCACATTCAGGCGTAAGAAAAATCAAAGACTAAAACAATTTTTTTTTTTGCTACAAGAGGGCCACCGTTCATTACATAAACAATATACAGTTTACAGATGAAATATGAAATTTGTACATACATGTATGAAGAAACAGCGAAATTTTAACTTAACTTCTTCCTTCCTCCTATCCTTTTTATTTTTCACATTAGTACATTAAGACGTGCACGCATAAAGGAATATTTATGTAAACGACACGAATCTGTTCTATTTGCATTTACAGAAAATATCGTGAATATTCTACAGACTCCAAAAGTAATTCAGGAATATGACGCCTCATATATACGTGAATCCTATTTCTGAACCATCTGTGTCATAATTCATATATTGAAAAATTCAATACAAGTATTGCAATGCTTTGTAAAAAGAAAACAGAACCCTCATATTTGACAATAAAGATTCAAGTGATAGTGCCTGAAAAAAACATTTGAATAGCTCATTGTATAATTGGCTTTGATAGTATGAAATACTTCCATGAGAGTTGATTCTTGTAGATCTGCATAAATTTTACTCACGATCCTTGGGAACACCTTTGGATCCTGAATAAAACTGAATTAAAATAAATGACCAAGTAGGAAACATTTAGCTCCTATGATTATAGAGGTTTAATCCACTTTATAAAGACTATTGTGTGCATTTTATTTTCCAGGGCGAGACATGTATCGTGTCACAAGTATAACATGCAGAACAGCATTTATAAACGTTCAAAAGGTTCAGGTCACATATGTACATTAATTGTACGTCTTTATTCCCATAATCCCTATAAATGACCTCTTCTGCTCATTTATGGCTACATGCAAATAAGTGTTCTCTCTTTGAAGTCAATATAATAATATCATGTGGGACATTGTGGGCTCAATCATCACTGTAGCGTTGAGAATATTACTTCAGAATCATTTGGATTGTGTAAGATTACACCACACGCCCTATAAATGATTGTCTTATATATTCTGTGAGAATACATATGCACGCGTATATGGATACATATAAGTTTCTGTGAGTGCATTTGCGTGTCGGTACGCATTTACTTAATATATTTTTCTGTATATTGACGTATGAATTGTTCAATAACAGGATTAACTGTTCATCGAATTATCGTTTGAAATAGCTCAAAATTTCCGATGCACATGGACCTTTAATGTGGTCTTTAAAGAAGAATAATTGAGAAGTGCAGAAGACAAACTACCAAATTCGAATACATAGCTCAACACATCCGATGGACAATAGTTTCCAATTAATGACATCCTCTCAAAGTCCTGCGAACGAGGCATAACCATCACGGCTGTGAGGCGATCTACTTCAAAATTCTACTCTGTTCCTTTCCAAAATGTGTGTGTATATATATACGTATATATATATATATATAAACTTTCAAGGCCACTGGTGATTTATTGCAGTAGGAGGTTGCCAGCTTTTCCCGTATCGAATTTAGATAAGCTGAAGAAAAAAAATTTCAACTTACGGTTAGTAGCAGGGGTTGGTGTGTATACGAATAGGGATCCAAAATTGAAATTGGAGTAGATAAAATTGAAGCTAAATATGTTTCATAGCAAGTAGACCAGCGGAAGTAATAATCATCTGAAAGAGGGGTAATCCACTACCTGCTCATTGGGCTCAAGATGCCTTAATCAAATGAAATTAACATTGCCAAGAGATATCCTATTGACTCGTAGATTCGATTTTAACCTGGATTTTATCTACAAATCTCCCTAAATTTAGATATATATATGTGTGTGTGTGTATATATATATATATATATATATATATCTGTGTGTGTGTGTGTCTGTCTGTGTGTGTGTGCGTGTGTGTGTATATATATATAACGAAATAAGAAGGAGAGTATTGATTGTAGTAGTCAGATTCCCATTGTGCTTGCTTTGAGGATATATTAGTAATTATAAGGTAATTAATATTGCTTACATCTCTTGTGACGTCGCGTTGCTGTATTATATGATACCTGCTGTGTATGATAATCTATTCAGTGTGAATTATGTATTGAACTTAGATATTAATTTCCATACAGACGTCTGCCTTAATTTGATCCGAGTTTTCTTAATTAAGCATATTATTTTTGTCGTTCTATGTATGATATTACATGTGTCTAGTGCAACATTTGAAAATAGCTGATGTTTATTTATGTGCAAATGTACAGAACCTCCTATACTGAATATCTAATTTATTTGGTGTGATAGTGGTTACTAGATTAGAATCAACTTTTAGAACAAACATGTTCGATGGTATTCTGCTTGTGACAAAACTGTATTCTATTTCAAATCTGTAATATTTTAAGACCATCATATCCACATTATGTTTCTTCATTTAATTCAGTAGAAAGTGGGCGTTAAATTAAATTTAACCAAATGCAACTCAACAAGATGGCGGTGTGCGTCTTGAAAGAGTTGAGAAAAAACAAAGCAATTCCTCGTACCAACTAATGGATGAGAACTTCCCTCGCTTCCGTCCGTTACGGGCAACAATACAGGGGATGAGGAAGGAGAGAAAAACAAGGGTGTCACGATACAAATTTCAACTGATACTAACAACAATAGTAGCAAAAACAATAACAGGGGTAGGAATGACAACAGCAGCTGCAGTAGTAAGTGGTACTGATAGCAACAACAATCACGGAACAGACAACAACGGCAGTGGCAGTAGCGATAGCAACGACAAGGAAAGCAAATGTAACACCAGGAAGAACAAGGACACCAACTCCAACAACATCGATAAGAACAACGACGACAACAAATGCATCAGCAGCAGTAACAGTAACAACAACAACACAACAAGGAGGACAATACCAATACCAATAACAGCAGCAGCGGAAAGCAAGCAATGCTTTACTCTAGACCTCACAAATAGGGAGCAGGTGCTACCACAGGTATGGGAACTAATGAAACAAAAGAAGACTTGGAACAAACTCACGATCACATCAGAGGCAACTGAAGCAGGGAGAGACGAATGGTGCTATTGAGATGCATCTCAGCAGATGAAATTATATACTGAGGCGGCGCTGAGGTGAATCAGAAATGACATCGAATACATAGCGAGGGGGAAACAAACGGCACCATCATGTACACCACCTACATTGGGAATCGTAGAACCCGTGTCCTCAATCCTAGAATACAACCTGCACTAGATATTTGGTGGCTTCTGGGATGCAATACTGGAAAAATCCCCGTACGCAGTAAAGGCGGTGGATAAGCATGGCCCAGCCTCTGACTGAAACCTATAGAAGATAAAAGATATATGTATGTGTGTATATAT
>NC_068981.1:45924897-45925685 GCF_001194135.2 Octopus bimaculoides
TGTGTGTGTGTGTGTGTGTGTGTGTGTGTGTGTAATACATAAGTATACATATACAATGCAGTAGTAAAGAATGGAGCAGAAAAGCCTTCGCGTCAGATACAGAGTCCTATAGTATTTAATTTTCCTATCAGCCATACCTGTTGCGTCGGGTTTATCTCTTCCACATGTACTATGTAGCATGCTTTTTGGCGACATGTTGAAACAGAATTGGTTGTGTGTGTCGATTTAGAAGTTCTCCATGAACAAATTTATCATAGTTTACTGGATCTTTTTTTTTTTAATGTAAACCACATATGACAATGGGTTACAGCACGCTTTTTAAACTCTATAGTCTACATGTACCCTGCAACTTCTCCCAAAGCATTCTTCTCCAAAATATCACGCAAGAGATACTTAAGTTTCATATTAAATACTCTGTCAGCTAAATCTGTTCTGTCGGCTGGAGTCTGTCTTGGATAAATTTCATCTGTGAACAACGAACATTGTGACATAAATGAAAATTAAATTACAGAGATGTACTTGCATAGCAAGTAACTTGATCAGAGATCGTGCGTTGAAAAACAAACAATTGCAGCGTAGGAGATGATTATAAGTCATTTGAAAACACGCAAAAAGACGTTAGATTCACTTCAAAATTTGAATTTGAGTTGTGTCAATATATTTTCGTCGCTCTGATACTGCGACGTGTTGACTGAGAAAACTTCGTACTGCATCTGCATGCATCTGCATGGCTTACAAACATCTTCCACACGGATAAAATATATCTTCGAAGCAGCAATTGCTATATA
>NC_068981.1:45926307-45927109 GCF_001194135.2 Octopus bimaculoides
AAAGATGAAGAAAAATGTCTTCGTTTCACATAGTTTAATATTCTTTATATAAATATATACATATTATATGGGTGTTGTAAAATCCAACCGGTTTTCGCTATTTAAATTAGCTTTTCAAGGGGCATTGTAGAGTGATTTATTCACATGATAAAGGAGTTTCACCATGTTGGTTGTTTGAAAAATAAGAAAGGGTTTAGAGAGTGAACCAAGGGAGGTAATGTGTGTCAAGGGGGATAACTGATTCCTTAGGATAGTTTTTAAGTTTGTCATATTTGAATATTGAGGTCTGGTTTATATTTTTGAATGAATAAGTTCTCTTTATTTAATCGTTCTTGCACCGAAATTGAATCTTTGCACTGGTACAGGGGGAAGATAATGAAATTCGGCGTTTTATCACCTGCGCATCTCTCAATATGTCCGCTCAGTGCAATGTGCCTCTACTGGGGGAAGCGAATCTGTTCCTTATGCAACGTGTTATTCTTTTCCAATTCATGTTTTGAATGCTTGACCTACTCTTATAGATTTTCATTCCCACGTATCAAAGCTTAACCTCACTCTCTCTCTATTCTTTTCTTTCTCTCTCTTTCACTCTCTCTTGTATTCTATCTCTGTCTCTCTCTCTCTCTCTCTCTCTCTCTCTCTCTCTGTGCCTCTCTCTCTCTCTGTCTCTCTCTCCCCCTTCCTCCTTTGGTTTTCTTTTACACCAAACAATGAAAACAGATATTCCCAGTCTTGGCATTATACTGCATGATATGTATGAGTGTATACAGATAGGAAGATAGATATTTATCGATATATATAT
>NC_068981.1:45927938-45928616 GCF_001194135.2 Octopus bimaculoides
TATATATATATATATATATATGTGGAAAACTCATGGAGACATAATAATGTCCGCTATATGAATATTTAATCAGAAATTCGATATGTGAATAGTTGACGTTACGAAACAGATTGTTTGCCTCACAATGCATCGAAATGAACATGTAACACAATAAAAAAAAAAAGAAATATTAAAAAAAATCTGAATACCGAATGTTTGACGTTATATATCACGTTTTAAAATTCTATTTACATAATAGGTTTTGATTAAGGTACTAGATTTTGTAATATCTTCAGATTCAACAGCTGACGTCGCTAATACAATCCTGTTATATCAGTACGATATCTACAATCCAGTTTCGAATAATTGACCAACTGAGACGAGAAAAAGCCACATACTGCATATGTATGTGTGTATACAGATATATACCGGGCGTTGTTAGTGTTTATTGAGCGACAATCCGTAAAGCTCCACAACGGTACTGCAGGGGTGATGGCGAACACTGCTGTACCATTTCTGTCTATCCTTCTTCGTGTTTCTACCCGATAACTATGTTAAGGTGACAAGTGTCAGTGGAGTGCTCAGCCTCTTACACGCTAATTTCACGAACAGGCTGTTCCGTTGATCGGATCAACTGGAACCCTCGTAATCATAACCGACGGAGTACCACTAATATATATATATATATATATATATATA
>NC_068981.1:45931227-45932425 GCF_001194135.2 Octopus bimaculoides
TATGTGTGTAGGTGTGTGTGGGTGTGTATGTGTGTGTGTATGGTTTGTATTGAGTATAGTTTTGCATTTGATAGGACTCTCTCGGGTGATTTGTCTTGTTTTTTGCCTTTAAATAGTTTCTGTGTATTTAGGATGCTGCTCATTTTCGGGCCTTGAGTGAGCAGAGGCAGATTTTGTATAACTGTGTTGTATGCTTTATTTTATCTGGGGTTGTGTGTTGATATGTATGGGAGTGATTTAAATTGAGCCGTGGTGTTTTGTTTTGTTGTCCTTTGTGTGTTTTGTTGTCCTTGTTTTGTTGTCCAATTTTTTGCACGTTTAATTCTACGTTCTATAAGTGTAGGTGGATATTGACGTTCAATGAGTGTTATTTTGAGTTCTTGTAGGCGAAGTTCGCGAGTGGTTTTGTCAGATACAATTGTACAGATCCTTTTTCCGCCCAACTGATTTTGATAATTGCGGAATAAATTATAATCAGATGCAGCTATATCCGGCGAATATGGTGGGTGGGTGCACCGTTTCCCATTCAAAATGCTCCAGCATTTGGAATGTCATCCTCGCTGTATGTGGCCGAGCATTATCTTAATGGAAGAACATCTTTCGTTTTGAAACCAACGATAGTCTTTTTCCAGTGGCACGCAGGCATCGATGAATGGTTGAATGATCAAATTCAAGCTACTCGGTTAGTTTCTCAACAGCTACGATGGGATTTTGTTACACCAGGTTTTGCAGGACGTCCGCCTCGATCCCTGCAGATCTCCCAGGATGAGGCTTGTATGCTATGCTATAGTTTCCGCACAGAATTTCTTATGCTTATTCTCCGATCACCATAAACTATAATAATAGTATTTGCAATTTCCGTTTTGTTGTTGCCTTTATGGAACTAATAAAGCAAAAAAATTCGAATATGCTCCTTTGTCGTTTCCATTAAAGCTTTACAAAATAACTGTTAAAATAGAACTGCATTCTTCAAAATTTGCACTAAGAATAAATACAAGGTAGAATTACTACTAGCTTTTATAACAAGTTGACGCAGGTAATTTGTCTAGTTCAGCTGCGACTTTAAATTCATGCAATTGAAAAACCGCATTATTTATGGGATGACTCTCTCTCTCCATTTCTCTCTCCCATTATCTCTCTCTTTCTCTCTCTCTCTCTCTCTCTCTATATATATATATATATATATATATATATATAT
>NC_068981.1:45932659-45933442 GCF_001194135.2 Octopus bimaculoides
TGTGTGTGTGTGTGTGTGTGTGTGTGTGTGTGTGTGTGTGTGTATATATAACATGATGCGTATGCATAAATCGATATATCTGTTTGTGGAAATACGTTTCGAATTATTTAAGTGATATTCAAAAAATGTATTGTTTGAACTTATGATGCCTTCTTATACTTAAAATTGTATAAAATCAGTGATAATGAAATGAATTGCAAATTGCTTGAACTAGAATATTGAACATAGATTGAACAAATTGATATAACATTGAATATTTGTTTGAAAGGATATTGACTATAGATAGCAATACATAATGTTTCTCTGAGTTAGCAATACTGCTTCTAATTTATATGCAAATAAACTAATCAGATATAATTAGAGAAATTTGCATGATTAATTTAGTTTTCAATTTCTCTCTTCCGAAAATATTGAATTTTATCCAAGATATACAGATGCTATCATTCTATAATTTTTCAAAGTTGTTTTCTCTGAAGTTCAGCAACAAAACAATCGCATACATTTTAACTAAACAGAAGAAATATGCCGTACAAAAATCTGGAAAGAAACAACGATGAGACTAACAGCTAAATCTATATTAATCGCTTACAGATTAACTTATGAGCAGGTTTTGCAGATCTGGGTACGTTACTTGCACTAAGCAAACTGATACTCACACTCGGAAAAACCCAAAGCGCGTGAATATTTCTATGAAAATGTATCTCCTTATGCGTATATGTGTGAGTGTGGGTCTATGTATATCTATATATCTCTCTATCTCTCTATCTATCGATATATATATAT
>NC_068981.1:45933708-45938702 GCF_001194135.2 Octopus bimaculoides
TATATATATATACCTACACACACACACACACACACACACACACACATACACACACACACACTCACACACACACACATATATATATATTTCAACAAATATTGTCATGCCTAAGTAGGGTCATTTTGCTAATAAAAATTTTAAAAATGTTCACACGCACCGGTTCAAATGCCTCTTCTTTATTCTATCAATTAATTATTTAATGACTTGTATAATATGTTTATTAGAAAATCAATCGGTTATTAGTCTTCTCTGTCTTTCCTTTTGTCGCCCAACATGACGTCATCAATGTCATCTCTTCACTCCTCAAGATCTGATGTATGTCTGTCTGAGAATTATTCTAATGCCTCTGTGTGTATGCATGCATGTACGTATGTGCGTATGTTGATGCATGAGTGTTTTACTTATGCGCATGTGTTCTGCTGAATGTGTTCGCATATGTGAGTGCACGTGGTATAGTCGGGTTTTTAATAGGAGTGTATGATTGCCTGCCTGCATTTGTGCGCGCGTGTGTGTGTGTGTGTGTGTATGTGTGTGCGTATGTGTTCTTCGTGTGTGTGTCTGTGTGTGTATGGTGTAACAAGTTGTCTTTTGAAAAGTTAAACTTTTGTGTTGTTGCGCACGTGTATGTTCAAATGTCCTGCACATATATGTGTGTGCGCATTTGTGTGCAGGCGCATGTTTGTACATATGTTTATTTGTTCACGCATGTCGGTGTGTGTTTCTGGTTGTATGTGGTCGTGTGTAAAGTTGGAATTCTTCATTATTACATGTATTTATGTTCATGGTTTTCTGTATACATAGCTACATTACACACTTATAACCTTCCAGCCACTAAGACGTACGCACACCTACTTGTGTATATGCTACATGTGCTGCAGCTGTGTTGTTGTACTTGTTATTCACATCTGTTATTTAAACAAACTTCAATGTTCAGCATGCTAGAAATAGCAGCGATCACTTAGTTATTATTTTAAGGATTATAGCCTTCCAGGCAGCCATAACAAAAAATTAAAAATAAATTCTATATTTAAAAAATAAATATTATGAGTATATATTAATAAATTTATATTTTGTCAAAAATCAGACTGAAAGTTATAAAGCTATATTGTCTAATAGCATTCATTCATTCATTCAATAAATAAATGTGTTACTCCACCTTGATAGAATAAACTGTGGGTTTTACAAATAATGAATTAAAACATTAAATGAATACATTGAAATGAATATATATTAAATTATCATTAATGAAAATAGAGTCCAAAGTGTGTGAGGGACTGTCGCAAATGAAAGCGGAAATTTCGCCCGCAATGAATTAATATTGTTTATTAAATCTACTTCAGAGAAAATGCAACGAATATTTAAGTTTTTGAAAACTTACAGTTCAAATATTCAATAAACTTCAGAAATAGAAATTTATTGGGACATGAATTTTTTAAATAATTTCCAGAGAACCAAGCTTTTAATAATGGCTTTCTTTTAATAATTGTTACATACCTATTTTATGAGCATCTTTCTCCATTATACTATTGAAATATTTTTTTCTATTGAATCGTAGCATTCTATCGACTATGAGAACATAGTCACGTATCTGTCTTAACGGTGAGACTCTCAGCGTTTAGACAAGATTTCGATACTAATTCGGTTCATCAGGCCGCTATGTAGATTTCTGGCATTTTGGCAGTATCGGTGACTGTTTCTTGTAGTTAGAGTCTTTGTGACTTTCTGAACTTAGAGTAATGCATGAAAAACTATTAAATTATGGAAAAATTAAATGAAATTCTTTGTTATAATTATTTCCATAGTTTTCGAATTTGTGGGACATTTTAATTTTATCTGTCTCTCTCTCTCACTTTTACTTTTGTCGAGACTTGATAGTCGCAAAGACTGAAACCGGTACTAAATGTTCTTCAGGATAAAGTTATTCTAGCATTTTCTACCGCGTCATATTTCCCTCATATATATATATTCGCATGTCGTTTAACATGTGAAATGATGTCTTAAGGAATTAAGATAATGTGAATTGATGTTTCTCCATACGATTGAGAAAATACGAAAGGAGGCCTAAGGTCGTTCTTTTCTATTCGTGCAGTGTCTTAAAGTCGACAAAATCTGCGAATCATTTTGTATTATCTCTATTGTACGCATTTGTGGCGAAAATATTATACCCAAAATCAGCTTTATTCATATTTTTACTTTTGTTTATGAAAGAGAAATTTAACACACGGATAGAGAATAGCAATTTTTGTGAAAAGTCAGGATAGTGTATACAAAGATTTAGACGTGGTTGCTAAAAGCAAATGCTGTCAACCTAAAACACTTATCCATTAAACAGATACGTTCCCGGCCCAAAATTGCTTAGACGTGTGGTTTGAATGCAGGTATTTTTTTCATTTTATTTCAATATAGTAATTAGATCTTTGAACACCCATTAGAGAATGCATTCCGTTCGGTATATTTAACTGAATTGTGTTTCAGCTTAAATGCATGTAAGAAATTGCATATTAAGAAATATTTAGAATGAAATAACATTGTACTGTCTCAAAAGCATAGCTGATAAGTCGTCGGTGCATAACTGGTACTTATTTGATCGATCCCAAATGGATGGAAGGCAGAGTCCACCTCAGCAGAATTTGATCTCAGAACGAAATACCGGCAAACGAAATATCGCTAAACATTTCGCTCGGCGTGAGAACAATTCTGGCAGCTCATAGCCTTGAGGTGAATATAATATTGTCTTTGTTCAGCCTCTCGTTTCGTCACATTGACGATCGTTTTCTGTTTTGAACATTACTAATATAAAGAATTTTATAGAAAGTAAGTTTTTCGTTAGATACATACAAATCAACTCATAATCCACATCGCTAAGATATTATAATAACACATGATGACTTCCTTGTTCGTTTTGAATCCCAGTTCAGGTGAAGCATGTGTCTTCGACTTGGCAACATATTTTCATATTATTTTTTATATTTCTGTTGAAATATATCTTCGATAATTGTATTAAATTTTGACATTCGTGAATGTGATATTTCGTTTCAATACGCAAGATGTGCATATATTAAATGTTGTCTCTGTAGTTGAGTAGACAATATATAATGTGTTGTTGCATTTACTTGATAATGTAAGTACTGTCTAATAGGTATTATATTGATAGGCAATTCTCTACCATGCAATCATAAAATATTGAATTGCACCTTTGAAAATTCAAACGATTTCCCAAGCGAAACAACTGATATAAAATGCCCTGTAATTTTGGCAATGAAGTTTAAACTTGAATTACTTATTTGTTCAGATACGACCATTTTAGCCTGATGTTCTGTTGACTTAGTTTAACATGCATTTATGATAATGTCTGTCTATATCTCTTAAAGCTGTCCGTTACCTTAGGCGCTGCTGTATATTTAACATCCTACATTATTGCATTTTTGTTTTCATTTCTTTATGTTGTATAGCTATTCTGTTTTACGGAAAATTGTTGTAATTGTATCTGAAAATAAAGAGAATATTTAAGATAATTGCGTAATCGCAGGATGTCCCTTTGTACTCATGGTAAATAATACAATCATTCTACATCAGATTTTGGTGGAATATTCTAAATACAATCATTATTGTTTCTTTTCTTTTATTGACTTCTTAATTCCATTGTCCATTTGCCACACTATAAATTTTCGTTAAAACTATAAAATATTACTCGAACAGCGAAATCATTGATGTGTAATAGCACATATTTGTTAGAGAATATCGGCATGTAAGCATTAATCTGTGTTTCTGCTATATCTACATTAATTCCAAACCATTACCCTCCCATGGGTTGGTGTCTGTAATATACTTTCCATATACACAACTCCGTTTGGTCGAGCTGTATAATTATTGTGTAGATAAAATTTAAAAGGGTATTAGCAATTTTATCAAATTCCATTTTAACATATGTATGGCCAATTTTTAACGCTAAATATTCTATAAATTCTGTATATATGCAAATGCTATTTGTGTCTTTCTTCGTACTCTTATGTACATTTCTGCTTTGTACAAAATATGGCTGATTGCCCTCTGAACTATAGCCATTGAATCCAACACGAGTTTAATATGCAGGCTACGTGCGTTCATATCTGGCAACTCACATGTTACGAGAGCAGGGATACTCTTTGTATCATAGTGTTTATTCAAGACATAATCGTACACCTGCTTTTATTTTCCATGACATTATTTGTCGCTAATATATCATGAGTCAAGAGGATTATTGTCAAACAGTCTCTCAATCTATGATATTCTCAAATCATGATTTTTCTGTCAATGGATTACTCGTGAAATTGATCTTTACCGCTATATAAGCTTTTGCAGTAACGTTCATAAAATTATACAAATAATTTTAGTTTTCCCCTTTAATTAACCATCACTTAGATATTGCTTGCAGATCCTCCAATATCTTATTTTTGCTCTTCTTTTTTAAATATTTCAGCCAAAATTTTCCGCACTCTTTTTATATGTGTAGTCTGTATCCTTCTTTTTAATGAGTAAAGTTATTCACTCAAGCTTCTTTCTGTTGTCTCAATATGCTTCTTCCATGGAGTTTCTTTCTACGTCCATAATCGCCACAGAAATAATTTTATATTTACAAATTTAATAACGAGATCGTTTCCGATCAAGGTCAAACTGTGTTATGCTCAACAATCCCATCTCCTCCTTCACAGCCTCAAATGCAGCGTATGAGTAACGTTTTCTTTGATCTTGTGCTCTTGCTTTATTTTAATACTTTATTTGATTTGTGTTTCGTATTTTTAGAGATACTTTAAATGAGATACAGTTTATCTTTGTATATTTGTGCTATTTCATAGGAATTCAATATTACTGAATAATTAGGAAAGAGATTGTATCAAATCCTACTTCTCACTATTGTAATTATAGTGCCTGAAGAATATATTATTTCCTGCATCCTGATGATATTTTGGTTCGAATACGCTTCGTTATAGATCCGACACAAGGTTTCCGTGTAT
>NC_068981.1:45939400-45940737 GCF_001194135.2 Octopus bimaculoides
ATATATATATATATATATAAATACAGCATTTTTATTTTCAGTTTTTAATTCGAAATTCTTGTCACATCGGTACAATTTGTATTAATCTGAGATAAATATTCTCTTGTTATGCTGCTTATCATACATACAGTTTGCATCTTTATAATTTTGAGCTTATTCACATCCTAGTTATTTGTATTTTTCCTGGTTGCAATCTACTCTATATTTTAGATTTTCTGTTAGTCCATATTCATTTTCTATTTTAGTTTTGTATCCTTTTTTAAGGATAATGATAGCTTTCGCTTCGAATACGTATATCCACTCATATTTTGACGGTATAATTTTAGGTTTCAGTTAAATGTGTACGTTTTACGGATTTGCATATCTTTTGTGTCAAAGTTTACAGAGGTTTTAGTTGAAACTGGAGTATTTATATATGTATTGCTCTTACAGTTCCATCCGATTGCGGAGGTTCATTATTTTAGAATCTTTCGACTCACGTATAACACTGAATTTATACTGTTTGGGATGTTCTTGTGTGAAGTGACCGTTGTCCAGAGTTGGTGATTTCACCACCTCACCTCTTTAATTATACCAATAACAATAACAACAACGAAAACAAAAATAATACAGAAATAGTGCTCATGAGAACTGCTCGTAACGTAAGAGAAATATTGTCGATATAATTCCGAAAACATTTAAAATTATAAACATACTTAAAAGTACTTTTAAATATATATAATAGCAAACAGCTTCTATTCTCATCTTAATATCGCTCTATCATCTTTCACCAAAGTTATTTCAATGAAGAACAATTTTCTTATGTTCTGATAAGCATTCTATAGAACAATACTCTGTGCAACACAAAAATATGGCATGTTAGTCATAACACCAACTTGAACTACTAACTTGTTCTCTCTTGAGGTCTCTGCGTGAGACATGGAGTCAACTTTTACAAATACAAAGCAACAGCAAACGTATATAATAATAATAATAATAATAATAATAATAATAATGATAGTAATAATAATAATAATAATAATAATAATAATAATAATAATAATAATAATAATAATAATAATAATAATAAAAAATAACAATAATGATAATAATAATAATAACAATACTGATGATAATAATAATAATAATAATAATAATAATAATAATAATAATAATAATAATAATAATAATAATAATAATAATAATAATAATAATAATAATAATAAGCTCAATGATGCACAGTATGGTTATAAAATATTTGATAAAAATATAAATCATCTCATTTACATGGATGATTTAAAGCTCTTTGCAAAAAATGACCAACAACTCAAAGGCCTACTAGCGATTGTTAAACAATT
>NC_068981.1:45941149-45944897 GCF_001194135.2 Octopus bimaculoides
AGACGAACTAAAAACACCTGCAGAAAAAGCTAAACGCTTGAAAACCCGTGCTAAAATTGCTGCCTTAGATATTATGACTGAAAAATGGCATGGAAACCCTCTCAATGGCAAATACCCAAAGAGAGTGAATAATGCAGATATTGACAAAGCCCTTACCCACCAATGGTTCATGGCCTCTGGCTTGAAATCAGAAACAGAGGGGTTTATCATAGCAGCCCAAGATCAATGCCTACCTACAAAGAACTACCAGGCCAACATATTAAAGAACGGCAGCTCCCCATTATGTCGTATTTTCCACACTCTGGGGGACTAAAAATAGAACCCTGCAAAGGGTAGAGGAACTTTAAATAGTCAATGGCCATTCCAAAAACGAGAAGACAGAACTCGTGAGCCTTGGTTGGCACTCTGTCTAGGAGAAGGAATACTCTGATTTCAAAACCGGTGTAGATAAGTATCCTTAGTCACAGTGGACAAGCCCAAATCCTACGCGAAACCAACAGAAGTTTGGGAACGGTCGAATACCTGGCGCCTCCAAATAACCCGTGCTCCGGATATACTGTGCTGTTTAGTCTTGGGTGGCAGACAGACTAGAAGGAACACTCCAAGCCCAAAACCAGTGGAGCAAGGACCCTGCTGCCTTGGCTGACTGCCTTGATACAGATGGTGTCACGATGAAAATATCGGTTGGTAGTAACCGAAAAAATAACACCTCATGTTTGAGTGAAAATTCCAAGCAAAACAAATAACAATACCATGTGAACAGTACTAGAACCAACAGTGAAAGTGCCGCACCCAGCATGTACCGTATTGTGCAGCAGGGTGGGCACGGTCGTAATCCAAGAACTGCTAAATTTCTTTATTATAGGCTTGTAGCCTTTACAAAAAAGGGAAATACCAGGACAGACAACACAAAACGTGGGGTACATGAAACGAATGGTGTTTGTGAAATGACAGATTAAACGAAAAGTTGGAATGACTTAAGAGTCACCCTTTCCCCAAGCTCGCAGTTCTATTTTACTGTTCTTGTGTAAAGTCTCTCATCGTTATACCATTCATCCGTTATATATTCAATTAGATCCTATCTTCTAATCACACACTGGGAAGATTCTCATAACGAACATATATTTCCGTCATATTAATTAATTCAGGAAATAACCCACAGTATTTCTTTCTTTTCACTCTCCATGAACACTGCTTTCTCATCTGGTTCACACAAATCCGGACTCAATTTAACTCTAGTCAAACTTTTCATTTTCGTTATCTTCTTTTCCAATTCTATATGTTTTGTAATACATCAACATTCTTAGATTCCGTCGCAAATGTTGTCCTATTCTCCCTATTCTCCAAGAACTGCTAGCCATACTACACAATACAGTCCTTGTACTGGTCGAATTATGCAACGTGCTCGAAAACGCAAGAGGCCTGTTTATATGAACCAAAAGGTGATCCAGTGCCATGGAAAAGCCTTGCTAGAAAAGAACAATGGCAAATGCAAAGCTGTCGGAAAAAAGACCATTAGAAACTTGGAACCAGCCGGATATGTTCAACTCAAGGAACCTTGTGACTGCCATTAACATATGGACTGTTGCTGTAGTCCGCTATAGTGCACCCATCCTGAGATGGACACAAGCGGAGATTGACCTACTCGATCACAATACCCGAAAGACAGTAACAATCCATGGTGCCCTACACACAAAGGTAAATGTAAATAGGTTGTACATGAAAAGAGGTACAGGTGGACGTAGGCTGATTAACGACCGGGATTAGAGGAGAAGTGAAAGAAGAAACATGGCAGACTATATGGTAAAAAAGTAAAGAAGACCTGCTACAGTATGCTGCTATAGTAGAAGGAGTTAACGAAAACGGATTTGAGAGTGTTCGTGAATTCCGAACAAGAACAGGAAACCAGAGAGAAGAAACCCTACTCCGTCTGGAATGACATGGTCAGTTTCAACATGAAACGAACAATTTAAAAGATCAGGAAGCATCATGGAGGTGTATCCACAAGAGTGAACTGAAAAAAGGAATATTGAAAGCCTAATCATTGCGGCCCAAACCAAGCATTGGAAACCACTAAGTGAAAAAGAATATATGCCACCCAAGTATAGAACGTATGGGAAGAGGGTCGAAAGGGTGACTCACATTGGTTAAGTCTTGTGCAGAAAGGTTAGAAGCGTAGACACGACAATGTAGCCCGAAACCTACCTATGTCCTATGTATGGATATGACTTTATAGATGATTGATACAAATATACACCGGAAAAGTAATTGGACGAAAAAGGGAAGGCAAAATCCACTAGGACCTTGTTTACCACACAGACAAAGTATACCGGAGGCCGGATATAGTAACCTTTCGTACGGACAAGAACAGTGCCTAATTATCGACGTAGCAGTACGAAGAGATCTACATATCATCATGAAAGAAAGAGAAACATTTGATTAATATGGAGCCCTGAGAATTCAGATCGATAAAATGTGCCAGCTACAATAGTCAAACATAAAGGTTATTCCTAGTATAAACGGAGCATTGGGTTCAATATCACCCAAACTGAAAAGACATCTGAAAACCTTAGAGATGCCCTAAAATCTAGATGTATTGTAAAAGTCGGCACTAATTGGAACTACACGCATATTGCGTAAAGTATGGTCTTTCTGAGGTCCTTGTGGTGACTTGACAAACAGTAAAATACTCCAGTTTTTACTGTTTGTAAACTGGTTACAACTGGTTAAGCGTGACCTTAACAAGATGTGCAAGATCCTTAGTGGCTGATGATATGTAAATTTCTGATCACGAGCAGATGAAGTTGCTGTTTGGATGGGCTACTCGTCCTGATGGAAATTCTAACGAAGCCCCACCTGCATAATCATGCGATGTAAATCTTGGTATAAGATCACCGTGTTGCGTACATATAATTGTGATGTATGTGCCCATTGCAACCTTATCAGACGGGTAGTCACGATGGGCATGCTGGGCTTTGATGACATGTACTGCTCTCTCACTCAATAATAATAATAATAATAATAATAATACTAAGAAGAAGAACAAAAAAGAAGAAGGAGGAGGAGGAGGAGGAGAATAAGAAGAAGGAGGAGGAGGAGGAGGAAGAGGAGAAGAAGAAGGAGGAGGAGGAGGAGGAGGAGGAAAAGAAGAAGAAGAAGAAGAAGAAGAAGAAGAAGAAGAAGAAAAAGAAGGATCAAGGAAAACAACCTGTCCGTGAATGAGAATTTGAGGACCAAAAGCAGAGATTAAAGTTTTCATACTGGCGGCAAAGTTTACTCACTAAGAACAAGTTTAACGTTCTTCAAAACGGCTATGACTCTAAATGCAGTTTATGTGATACATGTGACGAAATGATAGACAATCTCGTCTCGGAATATCTTGCAGTGACAACAAATGAATACAAAAATCTCCACGATAGGACAGGTCAATGTCAGGACACCCAACCAATTAACACTGATACTATCATAGCACTCCTACTTCGAACCCACAAGAATTAACAAGTGAAACAGAGACAGGCAGAAACAAGAAAAATGCCGCCGTTACTTGAATACTATACAAATATATGCTTAAAAAAGACTTTTCTTTTAAATTTACCAAATTTTAATTTTTCAATAATTTTTCAAAAATCTATTATTCATATTTATTGTTGAAAAGATCTCAAGGATCGAAACCGGTTCTGTAATGTTCTTTATAAAAGTATTTTAACATTTTCTACTTTGTTTTTTTCCCATATATATATATTGTCAA
>NC_068981.1:45945186-45945808 GCF_001194135.2 Octopus bimaculoides
ATATATATATAGACAATCAAACAAATATTACGAAGAAAGAGAAAAAGAAAAAGAAAAACAACGACAACGACAACAACAACAACAACAACAACAACAACAACAACAACAACAACAAAAGCAACACCAGCAACAATGGTAAAGATAATATTCAATACTTGAACATATTGGAAATTCTTGGAATATTTTATGTTTGCAGCTGTCAGGCAATATCACATTCAGCATAATATCACCTATTACCTGATAAATATATAAAATATCTCTTGAGTAGTATATTACAATTTCTGATTTGTCTTCATAAGTAACGTCAAATGAAAAGCACTAGCCCGTAATACAAGAAGTAATTTAGCATTGCATATCGACAAAATAGAATTGCATAGGGGATAACCTATGTTGGTAATTTAATTTCATCTAAGTAGCTGGGCGTTTTGGATATCTCAAATCTTTATATTTACGTTTTTATCAGAAAGTCATTTTATTAAAGCGTCGCACATTAGAAATGAATAAAAGTATATGCACATGAAAACACACATGGACATATATATGTATATTTATCTATCTATCTATCTATCTATCTATCTATCTATCTATCTATCTATCTTTCTCCATGTATATATATATATAT
>NC_068981.1:45946595-45950393 GCF_001194135.2 Octopus bimaculoides
TATATATATATATATGAGACATCCTTCAAGTAAACACAAGGAATATACCTCGGACACGATATGGCATATATCCACCTCTGCTATTTCAGCCTTTGCTGCAGCAACTATCTCCGGAAAATTCCCACAAGGATTCTTTTACATGGATACTTACTACTGGAATGAAGCTACACTCCAAGTACTGTTCTTTCTTTCTTTCTTTTTTCAGCGCATCACACTCACTCTCACTTCCTACTATAATTCTCCGATTATGGATATAATATTCGATTCCTTTACTATTTCTGTCTCCGATGAAGGGATGCATTGGTCTTCCCTGAAACAGCTGTAAGACTATATCCATAAAATATATTTCCAACTTTACCATTACTCTCTTTGTACTTTTATATATTTATACATACACACGCTAATACACGACTTATAATCCTCTATCCTGTTCATACAACGACTGGGGTATAACTAGTCGATATACAGCACTTACTCGGTATTACCTGTATCTTTTTGTGTTTGGTTAAATTCATACCCTCCTCAAACTTATATACATGTATATATATAGATAGATACCCGTACTTCTGATATTAAATTTGATTTATACTAAATGATTTAGGAAAATGAATGGGTTATTTCCCTTGTCTGTTAAAATGTGGGTGAATGGGTTATTTCCCTTGACTGTTAAAATGAAACATATTATATATATATAAAGATCACTTCCAGATATATATATATAAAGATCAACATTTTCCAACAATATGAATATGCCAAGAGGTTTCCGGACATCTGTTCTACTCACGTGTAAAGTTTCATCAAAGTCGATAAAATGATGTAGAAGGATTTATCTAACAACTCCACAGACGCACCCACAAATAGAATTTTCCATATATGTAGTAGATGTATATATGTATACATATATGTGTGTGTTTGTGTGTGTATAAACACACACACTTTCAAACTTTTGAACATTTTCAGCAATTACAGGAAGCTTCATTTCTTTGTCTCACATCGTTGTGTTTAGTGTGTTTTCCTTGCATTTTCTGGGATTGTTGAGAGTATCTCTCAAGAAATGTTCCTTCAAATTAATCGTGCCTATTCCCTCCCAAACGTCTTAGATTCTTATAATCGTTCTTCGCATTATTTGTCTATGAATTTGATTATTTGTTCACATTATGATATAATACCTCATTTGCAGCTCCGTCAAAACATTTTCAGCTTCTTCTTATGAATGATGTAAGTAGTATGAATTAGCGGTGTAATAAACTCGATCAACTTCTACACAGTTGGTCTCTTAAATTTCCTTTTGACGTGATGCTACAATAAATGAAACTTTAGAATGTGTCATGCAACCGGATCGAACCCGGAATATTGTCGTCTTAAAGAAAGAATCTTTTCAAATTACACCTGAAAACTCTGGCATGTGTACAACATCCCACCCCCATACGCATACATATATCCCAAAGTATTTTGTATTCCACGCTCAGTTGAAGACAGAGAAAAGCAATGTAATTATAGCTAAATATATATTTCCAATTTGGCTTCTTCCGTTTCCCAAATACCATATGCAATAAAAAAAAATTTAAAAAAATTACAATCTGCCTCTCACAATTCATGAGTATATAAATGGCAAACTTAAGTTGAGAAAAATGAAGAAGATAAAATTAGGAAAATGTGCTGCTTCAATTTCTCACAATTACATTGAGAAAATAACTCATATATATGGGTATCTCTCCTTACACATCAGGCCAGTCAGAAATGCAACAAAATTGTTAAATACCTTGGAAAATTGAAAGAGGATCATGGACAATTGGCACATGCTATGAAATTAACAAACCTCGACTAAATCCACTAATTCAACATAAAATATTCTTTATAGCTTCTTCAAAATCTGCTTCCTGATATGTTTACGCAGCATGCATTTGAAGGAAAGAGGTTGTTGAAATTAGTCACTACTTTTTTCTCCCAAATTAGACGTGATTTTCTTGAAAAGTGAAAATGATCAAATTAGCTACCTTTATTGAACAAAATCATCTTCGTATCTAATAGAGTAAAGAATTGCGATTTTTATACGCCAAATATTATATACATGTTGTATTAGCAATCCCGATTACTATCGGGTCAAATCTGAGGAAGAATTGTGTTTGACGCAGGTGTGGCTGTGTGGTAAGATGCTTGCTTCCCAGCCACATGTTTCCGTGTTAAATCCTAGAGCGTAGCACATTGTGCAAGTGCCTCTACTTATATCCACGGGCTGTCTAAAGCCTTGTGAGTGGATTTCGTAGAGAGAAACTGAAAGAATCCCGTCGTGTGTATATATAGATAGACGTGTGTGCGCGGACACGTGTCTTTTGTGTGTCATGTACCTCCGCTTGGCAACCGGTGTTGGTGTGATTACGTCCCCGTAACCTAGTGGTTAAGCATAAGAGACCGATACAATAAGTACTTGGCTAAAAACAATACTTGCGTGTCTCTCATTCCAATTAAAAGTCCCTCGAGACAGTGCCCCACCATGGCCCCAGTAAAATACTGAAAGAAGTAAAAGATAAAAGAAAAAATCATAAAGATACTGGAATATGTTTCGACCATTCCCAACCTTAACAATAGTGCTGACCAATTCCAAACAGGATGCAAAATGCAAAATAATACTGCAGTACTTGCAATGCAATGGTATCAAACGAGTGAGAAGAAAACGTCAAACGTTACTCAGATTGCCCCGCTTACCAATTTTGCTCGCACTCACTTCGTAAATAAGACTTGTTTAGTTTTAATAAAAGAAAGAAAACATTTGCCTAAGTCGTTTTTCGTGCAATCAGAATGTCCCATGTTGAAAAATTGGGAAGTCAACGAGATAATCAACATAAGAAAACTTGAAAGGTAAATCAATCTATTTTGTGCTAGATGATGTATTATATTTTGAAATATCACATATTACTGACGTTAGTACATAAAATACCAATAGATTTTTACAGTTAACTTAATTTCTCTCTTCTTAGTTTATATGCACAGATATATGCGTGTGATTTTTGTATTACTTTTTTTTTTTTTTTACTTTTTCACTGAAAGCCCTTTCAGAAACTGTTTATAAACAAGGATCACTTATTCGTCAGTTAAAATACCTCACATATGGTTAGAGTTTGTTTCAGTGTCCGAAAAGATTATTCCAAATCCGAAATGGAAGTAAATGCCGCAAGTCTACAAAATCATCCTACATTCATTCACACACGCACATATTCCATAATTACTTTCGTATATTTTTTTGTAGGGAATGTTCTATTTATTGTAGTGTAATAGCAGAAAAGATAGGATATCAGACAAAATGAAATGCGTCATATGTACCAAAAGCTTAAGTTATTAATTCAGCCAAGACATTCGTCAACAATGAACTTCGAACTTCACGGTGCGATGAAAATTTATCATGATAGCGTCTTCATAATTGAACAAAAGCAACTCTAAAATATATCGCAGCAACAAATATCAGAAATTTATACTATTATATAGGATTGAATTTAGTGCCATTTCTGATCGAATGTAGTGCAGCAATTTAGAACGACTTACGAAAAAATAGTGTCCCTGCAGTTAAATGAATCGTGAATAGATTTTGATCAACAAAAGAACGTAATACGCGGAAATAAAATGAACTTCCTAAGTTTATACCGATGAAAAAATAAACGCAATCTTTATACAAAAATGTGTATCTTGTCTTTGTTCCATGAAGCGTACGAATATATTTTATGTATAAATTAGCGTATGTTTGTGTCTATGCATGTGTGAAATATATATATATATATATATATATATATATATATATATATA
>NC_068981.1:45950487-45954912 GCF_001194135.2 Octopus bimaculoides
TTTATATGTATATATATATATATATATATATATATATATATATATATATATATATCTGTGTATGTATGCGCTGTGTGTGCGTGCATGTGTGCATGTAATTGTGTTTATGTGTACGCACGCGTTTGATAGCTCGTGTGCGTGTGCTTTTAGACTCATAGTTTTCTGTCCATAGTCAATACCAATTGAAAAAATAAAATGCTGTTCAATATTTGAGCATTGTTTGTTTCCCGTACTTGCACCTTCGTGTTTCCCGTATTTATCATGTATTCTCAAAGAACGGTGAGATAAATAGTAGAGGTTGGCTCCAGCGAAAATTTCTCAACACACTGAATGCGAATACATATACACTCATAGATATATAAATGTATGCATACATATGTGTATGTAAAGTCATATTTGTGTGTGTGTTTGTGTATGTGTATATACGTATATGTCTTTGTGCAGATATAGCTATGTGTTTGTGTTTGTGTGTGTGAGAGAGTGTGTGTGTATTCATACTATACATATACGAGGGTGGTGTAAACATATATATATATATATATATATATATATATAGAGAGAGAGAGAGAGAGAGAGAGAGAGAGAGAGAGAGAGAGAGAGAGAGAGAGAGAGAGAGAGAGAGAGAGAGAGAGAGAGAGAGAGAGAGAAAATAAAAACCAAACAAATAGAATTGCATTCATGAGCTTAAAATCGTTTTATTGTTTATGTTTCAATGGTTTTGGAAATAAATTTTTATTTTTATATATCGTAATCAGAATTTCATTTTTATAAAAGGAAAAAAATAAATCTTGTAGTTTGTTTAGTGTCTCGTAAGAAAAAAAAAATAACAATATAATCTTTAGACTCAAGGATCCTCTCTTTTTGCGAAGGCGACGCATAGTACACATAAAATCATAGTCATATATCACACATCAGCATGTCAAATAGGATGGTTGAGTATCTATTCTGGAATTACTTACTGAAATAATCTAAAATATTCTCTTTGTGATGTGATATAGTATAAAAAGGGAAAATAAATTTAAATTAAAATCCTATACTTTTTGGTCGGTGCTTTGAAATGCCTTGTGTTTCTTGGAAAATGGACATGGTAGTCGTTGTTGAGCTCCTTCAGATAGATATTCGATGATATTAGTTGTAATAACAGTTTTAGCAGTGAGTGTCTACTGCTCCTTACTTGAGACGTTGATATTACGATGTTCTTCGTGATGGTGGTGGATTATGATTCTTGTGCGGTGGCAGTAATATTAGAGGCAACAATACTATTCGTTGTAGTAGTGGTCGATTCAGCCTCAGGATTAAAAACATTAATCTCAGTTTAAGCAATAGCAGTATGGAAATAGTATGAGTTATAGAGGTTGTGGTAGCAACAGACGTGATAGCTGTAGCGTATCAGCAATAGTAGTAGTAGCATCAGCAGCAGCAGAACTAGCGTTTTATGGAGGATGCGGACTCCTTTGGTTAGTATGCCACGCTTCTCTGCTTTGATGGCGTCCCGTAATTTCTGCAACAGAGAAGCGTAATATGCCTCGTTAATTGTGGTGCACTTGTGTGATAAGTCTGCCGAAAATGTCCACCACGTTTTCTTGGCACATTAACAAAAATATGCCTGGGATCAATTGACTCGTTCCTGCTTCCGAAAAGGTGTGACCATCCAGGTTTTTTTTTTGTAAAGACAAATTCCGCATGTGCAAATGGTCGTGAATGACATTTTTGCACGAACCCTACACTTACCTTTACTTCTTGTGTTAGTTGCCAAATTGTCATGCGGTGATCCTCAAAAAATGGCGGCTTCCACTTTATGGAGTTTCCACCGATGTCCGACCCCATTTGAACTGGCTATGCCAGTGCTTGACTATGTGGGATGGTGGTGCATCGTCAGCATAAACTTATTTCACCTCATCGAAAGTCTCTTTTGGTGTATGACCTTTCAAATATAATAACTCATCACTGATCTGTATTCAACTGCTTCCCTTATAACAGCTTAGTTTATTTCAGCAGCCGTACAATACAAACGTATACTAGTGAAAAGCTGCAATTTACAAATTGACATGTAGAGACATGTATGATTATACCTGTACAAGTTCCGTTTCTTGAAATAGCCGGATGTGGGTCAGAGAAAATCTTTAATGAACACCTCTCGTATGTAGTTTTCTCCACATAGTGACAATGTCATTGCATAAATTAGGTTTTCAGATGAACAAATGAAGTTATCTTCCATTTTGAAGCATTGTTCTTATTTAAAATGCTTCTCCAATTATTCTGGGGCATTTAAACTTCTACTACTGTTGGATCGTCCACATATTTACTTAATTTCGGAATTGGTCGGTAAATTTTCTTCATCCTGGATTCCTTTTATCGGCGCTGTTTATTCGGCCTTCATTTGTTTTAGATCTACCAGTCTAAATGTATGCCATTTATTTAAATTCCAATATATCCGCCTATCTAGTTTGACTTCGTAACATGATATTTCGATTTTTTTTTACATATTGTTGTTTTTTATTATAGATTAAAGATGGTGAATAATTTCTTATATGGACTATAATCTTCAGTTCTTGAACCTATGGATATTTTCATGGGATGAAACTACGGAAAATTATTGCTAGTCTGTAACAAGCTTTTACTATGTCTTGTCTCGAGTCACACAAACACAAACACACACACACACACACACACACACACACACACACACACACACACACACACACACACACACACACACACACACACACACAGGCACACGCACTCACATCTATATTGTTTGTAGATATATTTTCTATTTATTTGCTTACTTTCTGTATCAGGTTGTCTAAAACTGGGAGTTGCAATTGGTGAATTGCATAATTTTGTTAATTCCCTTGGATAATATTTTGAATTTTTCTTGTTTCTCTGTTTTCATTCCATTAAATAAACAATCCTCGAAGTACCAATTCCATTTTAATGTAAATATTTTCAGAACTAGTTGCCATACTTACATGGTGATATTTGTTCCATTGTTATATCTGGATAACCTATATCCATTTTCTTACTCTGTCATAACTCACCACTGATACGTAAATTTCTACAGAATTTTGAAATGTTTTTCATTTCAATGAAATTCTTTTCTACTCTAGGCATTAGGACCGAAATTTTGGTGGAAGGAGCCAGTCGATTAGATCGACCGTATCACGCAACTGGTACTTAATTTTCGATCCCAAAAGGTTGAAAGACAAAGACGACCTCGGTGGAATTTGAACTCAGAACGTAAAGACAGACGAACTATCATCAAGAATTTCGCCCGGCGTGCTAAAGTTTCTACCAGTTCACTGCCTTACATTTTAATGAAATTAGGTGTTGCAAAGGTTTAGCTGAAATTAAGTCCTTTAGAGAGTAGACGTTTTAGAGGTGTTGTTTTTTTTTAATTTTTGTGATAAACTAAATGTGTTTGCGGCTTTCATCGTGCTTGTTTCGATTATGTCATCTATTTCTAATAAATGTTCTATTTTACAAACCATGTCTCATATGTCGATGATTTGGAACTATTTCAACCGTACGGTTGATGAGATGGCTTTGTAAAACAAAAGAAAAATTCTTTTTTTTTAACACATCATATACACGGGCGTAATGAACAGCGCGAAATATTAGTAATTATTTGTCTGCGATTGCTTCAAATTTATGAGGCATTATTCTATGCTTCAACTGGCTTCAAGTGCGACATCAACAGTAGAAGTCTTTATACTAGTGGATCAAAAATATGTTGCATTCATTCATTTGAAAATCCTTATCTTTTGAGGAACCTACGGACATCCAGGGACTGTATAAATATCAAGAATGAAATTTTTCCTTCTTTTTCTCAGTTAACAGAGTGTAATTTAGCGGGAATTAAAGATGAGCGACCACACAGAACATCATCGCATAAACTCGGTTACAAATTTATTGAGCTCCAGTTGATATACTCGTCTTTCTGTCATTACATTTGCAGCAATATATCAATTGATATATGTTTATACACCATTGTTTTCGCATCGCTTGAATGCACCATCGCCTATAATCTGAGAAATCTCACTATATTTCAGCATCTTCACACATTCCAATATTATTTCCACTGCTTAGTTTTCTTTTGTGCATCCACTGTTGGTTTATAAAATTCTTACTCCTTGAAAGATTCGGGATATACTTGCTGTTCTGTGAATTAGCTCTGATTAAACTCTCTGTCTCTCTATCAAATCACATACGGTCATCTAAACCTCACTTCATATGAAACTGCAAACTCACCGGGTAGACATTCTTAGCTTAAGAAATGAATTTAATATTCTTGTCAGAAAACAGTGTGTAGCTGAATTCCACTTGGTTGTGTGTTTTTATTACTCTCCCTCCGTTCCAAATTATCTCTATAGTTATCACTGTCTCTCGTTCTCTCTCTCTCTCTCTCTCTCTCTCTCTCTCTCT
>NC_068981.1:45954941-45958345 GCF_001194135.2 Octopus bimaculoides
TATATATATATATATATATATCTAACCACACACATTGGCAAACACGCGACCCTGTAGTTTCAGCATTTAAATTGAAATATCTAATATCTGAAAACATATTTGACACTGTCCGTTAGGCACATGTAGCGGCCTATTGTACAGTTGTGCCGATATTTTTCAGTCCATTTACAGAGGGCTTATTATCTGTCATGAGTTTCATAATATAGTGGAACTCATATAATACTACATTTTCACTTATGGCTCTTTGTACCCCATCATTACTGCAACACAATTTTCAGCGTTAATAACAATAAAACGTGACGATACTCGTTTCAAAGACCTTGGTTGTAAATGTAGAAGGTTGCCTGCTCATAAAGAATAACGCACTTGAACTGGAGGTTATAGGTGGGAAAGTTGAACACTGTCGCAGAATATGTTTAAGAACGATGTGATACTGATACATAGTATCTGTCTGCACGTTTCCACAATTCCAAGGTAGGGGACATGACTAAATGGCATCATTAATGAACTGATAATTGAGTGAAATGCGAAATACAGCTCACAATTTAGTGGAATGAGCATAGATCAAAAGTTGGAAAGAATGACCAGTAACAATTTGATGCGACATAGCAATCCAAAATGAAAAGGAATAGATGCTTTTGAAATGGGCTATTGTTGAGCCAGTGAAAATAACCAGAAAAGGAAGAAAGCAGTTTTTTGGACACTCAAAAGAATCTGTCAAAGCACAAGCCTTTAAAATGTGACTGTATAATCAATAAAGACGAAAGGGTTTTTTGTTTAAATCGATGAAGCTTCTGAGTGTATTATAGAATAGTAGGAAATTACGGTGATGAAATTCTGGTAATTTAGAATAGCCATAAATATGTCATAATCCCAAAAGTAATAAGCATATTAAGGAGAGTGGTAAGCGCTTTAAATAGATGACTGAATACTCTGGATATCGAGCAGAAAGTTTTCACACACAAAATAGCGTGTTTGCTCGTCATAACAAGACACATATAAAAACAAAAAGTCCATGCATACATAGGGTATCAGTAGGTAACTTGCTTTCTAGTGACGTTATGCTGGTACTAGAAAAGGATTAAAGGGGGAAAAACTCAGGATAAGGTGTAGAACAAATCCGAGTAGGATGTTCATACTACTACAACTACAACTACTACTACTACTACTACTACTACTACTACTACTACTACTACTACTACTGGTGCTGCTGCTGCTGCTGCTGGTGATGATGATGATGATGATGATGATGATGATGATGACGACGATGATGATGATGATGATGATGATGATACCGCTAAACACTTCACCCGGCGTGCTAGCGGTTGAACAGGCACATAAAGAACATTCATTCAGGGACATTTTGAGCGGGATGGCTACTCGACCTGAAGACAATTCTATTTGGTCTCCACCTGAATGGTCATGCGCTGTTAATCTTGATATATGATCACCATGTAGCGCACAAATGTTTGTGATGTATGTACCCGGTGTAACTTTATCAGACGGGTACTCATTATGGTTATGCTGGGTTTCGCATACTTCACCCCAGTGTCACATTGATGACATGCACCTCAATCTTGCTCAACAACAACAACAACAACAACAACAATAATAATAATAATAATAATAATAATAATAATAATAATAATAATAATAATAATAATAATACATGGAACATAGCAGCAGAGATAACGATGAAAATACAATTCTTAATAATAAGAGTAATCCCGTAGCACAGGAAAGGAGCAGTGGTAGTTTACTGCACGAGAGACATATAGATGATCTAAAAGAAGACAATAAAACTAATGGTGACATGAAAGATGAACAAAAGTTGAAAAATTACTTTATTCGAAGAAATATAAGTTCTTGTAGGTCTTACCTGTACAAGCGTACAAGAAATTAGAAAATAATAGACCAGGCGTAACGATTGTAGATTAGAAAAACGAAGTTGCTTCCTTATCGACCCAACATGCGCGTTTCATTCCAGCATCGTAAAGAAAGAGGAAGAAAAACAAAAATATACCATCCCTTAATATTTGAAATAGGATGAATTTGGAGCATGTAAAAAGTAATGGTCGTGTCTTTAATAATCGGTGCGTCGAGAACAGTAAGTCAAGATATAGACAAATTGCTGAAGGAGGTTGAAATAGCATGCTAGTTAGTACTCTAACAGAAACGTTTGTCTCTTAGGTATAGCAAGGATTATTAGGAGAGTCCTAATCACTTGAAAGTCTATGAAAACTCGTGGACACCTAAGGTGACTGGTAATAAACTGCTCTTCATATAATTCTTATCAGAACAAAGATCGAACTTGAGCTAATCTAAAATAATGTTTTGCAGGTGCCTTATTCTTAAATATAATTTTAACGTCATTCTTTAATCCATAACATGTTCAGATTTACGTTCACCATCATGTTTTCACCAATCACTCTTATGTAGTAAATTTCTTCAATTTTACGGCGCGATGTCTTCTGCAGCATTAAGATGTCCACTGTTTTCTGCTAAGTAATATTTTTGATGGGACAGGCCTTTGTTTGTCAAATTCTTGTATTTCATATAACCTGCAATGTTGTTCGAATTATATTCAATATATCAATGAAATCTCATTATTCTTGGACGCCGTAGATGTACAGTAACAGAGCAAACGCGCTTTCACAATCACTTCTAGTGAATAGTCAGTCAAATAACTCCATTGTATTTTGATTTTCTTGATCATGGGAGACAACTTCGCCTGTTTTCATCTTCCATCAATATTGAATAAAAATCACCTATTTATTGGTAAACAAAGGTCCTTGTTGGAAAACAAACAAAAAAGTAATGCTACGGAGGAATGAACCTTGTTTCTTTTAAGGACTCTTGAGTAGTGTAATCTGTTGAAAACTATTTAGTATCTATGTAATTTGTAATAGCCTCACATACCCGCTCTCTCCCAAATACACATAATCGCATACACGCTATATATATATATATACATATGTATAGATAATACAATGTTTGCGTATATGTATAGGCATTATACGAGATTATATGAAATATACGCTTAGTAAAAGTTCTCGCGTTACTTACTCATAGGAGACAACTCGTCTGAACAGCGAGGACACTACAAAAATGAAGTTAATATGCGAAACAGAAATAATGAAACAATAAATGTGTTACAGTGATGAAATGTACGTTTCTCTCCTCTCAGTTTATCACGATTAACTGTAGTCTTTACATATAGTATTTGATAAGAAAATTGTCGTCAAATATGAATTTCATCTCGTTTGTCTAGCAACAGTGTTAACATAAAAATCCATTTCAATAAATAAAAATTCATACTACTTTTTTAAATGAAAGAGTGCAATGGCATTTATTTTACGAACTCTAAATAAGGTTGCTGGCCCATATATATATGTGTATATATA
>NC_068981.1:45960185-45969401 GCF_001194135.2 Octopus bimaculoides
ATATATATATATATATATATATATATATAAATTATTAGAAACGCTATTTACTTCTTCTTGAAATTTTGACTCAGCCTTGATTCGAACAAACATTTGAACGTTTATTTAAATAATAAGCGCTAAGATAATAAGATTTCCAACAAATGTGGAAATCAATATTATCGGGGTAATAGTTATAGTCGATTAATTCATTTGTTCTAAACGACCGATAGTTTCCTATAAGCCATTCTAATGTGTGCTGAAAAGCTGATATCTGAATTAGAGTCCTGGTCGATTAGATCCACTTTATTGCCCGACAGGTGCTTATTTGAAATCGACCTAGAAAAGATGAAAGACGATGTTGACCTCACTTCAAATTGATTGCAGAACGTAGAGAAGAATCGAACAAGCATAAAACCGATTCTACCGGCTGTTCTTAGAAAGAAGAAACGGAAATTTGGCCCCAGTTTTATTTCAAAACATAAGGATAGTATCTAAATGTTTCCCCCGACAAACTAAATAATTTGAGAGGCCAAGCCTTCGCATACTGCTATAATATTTAACTGACATTTTTTTGTGTTCAAAAAGTTTCCTCTTTTAGAAAGAAAATTATTTATTATATTGATGCAGTTGATAACCTCTCTGTATTTTATCGAATCCAAAACCGATAAATTCGAATTTAACTTGAGCAGGATTAGAACGGAGCACATGAAAGCTGTAGATATTAGTTTAAACACTAATAATGGTTTCAGATTTTGTAACAAAGCCAACAATTTTCGTAGAGTGTTTAATTCGATGACATCGACAGCAGTAATTGCTACTTATTTTTATCGATACTGGAAACGGGAAAGGCAAATTCGACCTCGGCGGAATTTCAACTCAGAACGCAGAGACAGACGAAATACTGCTAAGCGCTTTACCCGGCGTGCTAACGAATCTTCCACTTAGTTTGATTATCAATGCTAATGATAGATTATTACAGGGAACAAAAGCTACACATTCATAAGATTTAATGTAAATGAATGGATATGAGTCCGCAGCATTTCCGCGGAATTTAAGTTTGAGATTGTCCACATGAATTCAATCCCATATTTTCATATTTTGTAGGAAAGAATAAAGAGAATAATAATTTAAAAACTAAATGGATATGGTTTCTTTGTCAAATTAAATTTTAATGCGAAATGATGTTATTCATATTTAATGGTAATGTTTTCCATTCCATAGAATCAAAAACGGACATCTTGTGAGAGAGATTATTCGGACTATTTCCGCTGTATTTTCTCTTGCTGGAGTATATTTGCAAGACAAGCAACTATTTAGGCGATCCTACGGAATAGGAGAAATATAATGAGACGTTGACAGATAAGAGCTACGTTAAAAACCTAACACATGCAGTCGAAAATTGTCGTTATTTTAATTTTACATTTCCATGTTGATGGCATGCTATTCGAATTTTCCAATTGAGTTAATAGACAAACACAAACACATACTATTATTAATAAATACGATATATTTATACAGCATATTAAACATACTAATATAGAGCTAGGCCTGACTGCGCAGTAAAATGATAGATATATGTCTATGGAAAAATTAGAAAATAACTTCCAACTTCAGGAAATTTACTTACTGCTATTGATGCAGCAGCCCATAAAAATGCATTTTAATTTTCTTTTTACTTTCATATGTTAAGTACCTTTGCACAAACCAGCATAAATATCACGATTATCCATTGTTATCCATTTGTCGTGACTTGCCTTCTCAGTGGTAGACATCACAAATAAATTGTTAAAATAAATTGTTAAATTATATACATAGATTATTATGTTTGAAATAAAAAAAATTAAACGGATACAAACACATACATATACCTACGTGCATACATGCATATAAATACACACAAACACACACACACATAAACATATACGTATGCGCATACACGTATATATATATATAATATACATGCACTTATGAATATAGACGTTTATATCGATATATTCATGTGCATATGAACATATATCTGTGTGGGTGCATGTATATTTGTGCATATATATATGTATATATATATATATATACACACACGCACACATATACATATAGAGAGGATGAAGACGGCATTTTTTTCTTTTTTTCTTTCTTATCTTTTTAGTAAAAGGAAATTATTGCTAAATCTTGAAAAATCCAACAGACGAAACCAGATGTATGGTAAACACGAAAAGAATTGTTAAACACTAAAAAAGATTCAGAAAATATATTATGAATAGAATGCATGTTGAAGAAACACTAAGACACGCATACATGCATGTGTATTTGTGTGGTGAGTATACACATCTACATACACAGAGGCACACATGCTTATGTCACTGTTCGCAAGCATTTGTTGCTTGGCTGCGTACACGCGGAATCATGTTAACGTCTATATTTATCTTAGATATTAACGAATGTTTCAGCATGGACTTCACATTCACTAATTTATTTTTCTGACGAAATATTAAATTTCAGCAAAATGACAAAAAATATTCAACTGAATGAAAATAATATCAGCGCTAACAACAATCATGATAATAACGATGATGGTGATTACACAACAGACGATTATGCTGAAATTGATGAACACTGACACTAATAATAACAACTGTATGGTGCAGGTGGGGGAATTAGATAAGTATGTCGAAGGAGGATAGATACGAGCAAGACAGTCATGACTATTTGCAGTGGTTTTAAAATACAAAATTGAAACAAACGTTTCAATAAACGAATTTCAATATTTGTCATGTTATACGTGTTACTGTTTCTTATTGTGTCGTTTACGACTGTTTTGCAAAGTGTCTACTATTTTTTTATATTTAAATACTAAAAATATTACGTGGCAAAGTTTAACTGCCGTTTTACTCGAACTATCATGATATATATCGGATATTATTTTTTCTGCACAGACGCAACCAAAGAAATATAAGAAGGTAAACAAATTATCGTGTACTTAGAAAGAAAAAAAATACTTATGTGTGGCATGTCGAGTGATATGAATTTGATTTGCATCCATTGAATTTTGTATCCTGAATTATTGATGAATTTTTGATTAATTACTTACTTATTGTTTAGCTATTCCAGTCATTTCCGCACTATCTGTACATTAGCTGTATTAATATCCCACATTGGTATGCTAATAGTTCTAGATTTGAATATATTGATATATTTTCGAAGCCTTTCTCACATATATTTTTGTCAGAATCTAATAGTAATCTAAAAATTATTTCAATTGCTCCTTAGTGATATCATGAATAATAAAATTCGAACATTTAGCTGATTTTCTCTTGAAAAATATTAATTATTTGCTTTGTGATGTTAACATGATTACCGTCTCGAGCTATTAACCGCATATTAAGAGATGAAAGAGTTTTAATATTTACATTTACACAATGCCTTTCCTTTGGATGTAGGTATAATACCAGACTTAATTTGAACCATGTATGTTTATATTTAGACTAACGCTTTTATCCACGTGGACACTCACTGAATTATAGACTGCGTAGATGTAAATCAGTATAGATGTATTTATGAATAGAATTTTCATATCAAAATACGAAGTCAATAATCCGAAGTATGTTAATTTGTGTACCAGACTATTGTGATTTATTTCATGTCTCATATGAATGATTAGTGGTCCAATATTGAATAATGAATATAAACAACTACTTGGTCATGACAATGTGCATAATCTGATTCGGTGAAGATTAGACAGTTATAGAAACAACAATCTGATATCCACTAAATAATCTACGTTTACTGTCTCCAAATTAGTTGGTTACATTTTAGGAGGAGACTTTGCAAGAAATGTTTGTTCTTGTACAGGAATTAATTTCAAGTAATTTATCAGAATTTTTAACCTGCGTTGGTTAGTTATTTTGGCTATACATTCATATTCATTTCACCCGACCTGATCTTGCTGTATTAGACTAATGTATAATCTATTTTGCTGGCACATTTTAAATATATCTTGCATTGTTTAGTTTACACAATCATTGTTTCCGCTGTTGTCGGTAGAGCCTTTATTTTCAACAACCACTATGTCTGAATTCTACAAAATCATTACTGATTTGAGCTTTCCAATTGATTTTCGGTTAACTAACGGTGAGATAGGCTCGAATTCATAGTCATGTTTCGTGTTCAAATTTTCTCTTTATTGCTGGGTGTTTATGGTCGGTTTCTGGAAAATGCTTAAGAATATTATCTTGCTATGATATGCGTATGGAATTTGATCTTTTCTATAGAATATGAGATATGGAGTGCAAATTACTTCTAATTACTTTCAACTAATTTATCAGAAATGTTAAGCTGCGTTGGTGAGTACTTCATGGGTATGTCGGGCTACTCTTCGTCTTATTGTCGTGGCACTCCGTTGGTTACGATGATGAGGCTTCCAGTCGTTCCGATCAACGGAACAGCCTTCTCGTGAAATTAGACATTTTTACATTTAATATAGTTTTCGGGGAGATTCAGTGTGACACAGAGTGGGTCAAGGTTGTCCCTTTGAAATACAGGTACAACAGAAACAGGAAAAAAAATAGAAATCCTTTTGCTACCAGTGCTCTAGCGAGAATAAAAAAAACTAGTCAATAGACTATATATTATTTATATAAGTACATAGAGTGTACATTTGAACACATAAGAGAAATTTCCATAATAGGACATCTGACCCGCTAAAAGGTGGAGTCAAACTCCAAACCTTGAGATTTATTAATAATGCTACCCTGATATCTGTTATTAATGATATAAGGATCCGTTAGCTAATTTCTGGGGAAAAATCGGCATTTTTAGTATTTGCTGCCGAGAAGAAAACCGTACATGCGCGGTAGATATGAAAAATTATAAAATATAAGCACGAGGAATGATTCTATGTATTGCCTCGTATTTATGTGTTAATCTTGACTTTCCTGCTGATGATAGCTGGCCTAGCAAATTATTTTATTTTGCTGAAAATGGCTTGAAACCTTGGTTCAGTAAATAGATAGCAAATGTTTTAATTTTTCATTCCCTTTCGAAATTATGCCTAATTGTGCTTTGGAGTTTGATTGCTCCTACTAGCGGGTCAGATGTCCTATTATGGACATCTCTCTTATGTGTGTATATGTACACTGTATGTATTTATATGAATTAGATATAGTCTATTGACTAGTTTTTTTTTCTTCTCGTTAGACCACTGGTAGCAAAAAGAATTTCTAAATTTTTTGGCTACCCTGAGATTTATCTATATATATAAATTTTCCGCCTACCAAATTCACTCACAAGGCTTTGGTCGGCCTGATGGTACGGTAGAAACACTTCCACAACATGCCCCGCAGTGGGATTCATCCGGGAACGTTGTAGTTGTTTAGCAAGCTACTTACCGTACACCCACTCAATCATTGTTTATGGTTTCATGCGAAATATTTATATCGTCTATGAAAGTTGTTTGCCAATTAATGAAATGCAATATCATGTTCTCAATGACAATCCTGTTATTGTTTCTGGCGTATTTTTACAAACACATTTAGTAAGTACATTTACATCTATATGTCAATTCTAATATGAAATAAGACACACTAACCATCTAATTCTACCATCTCCTGTGACCATATTATTTCTCGATTTTAATATGATTGTTGATGTTGTTGATAATTGATATCCGGGATTGGAGTTGGTATGTACTTTAATGAAACAAAATCTCTGATTTTTTTACTGGTACAATATCAGCATCTACCAGCTGAATACGCTTAAAGTTTCATGTGATATCTATTTGTGACGTTTAAAAATTTAAGATGGAACTCATCGTTGAGTACCAATTTCTACAGCACTTTATGCAAGCGAATGTGGCAAATAATATAAAGAGAATCAACCTGCAAGCTATATCAGTCAAATCTTTCTCATATCAGATAGCTCTGTTATTTCAAAAGCGTACAGTAAAAGATATAATTATATATTGCCGGATTAAATACGATTAAAATAGCATGAAATTTATTTTAAGCATGACTCCTGGCTCAGACTACAGGTGGTAGAACGGAACAATGCCAATATCTTTCTTTCTCGGTAAAATACTAGGTACATTGTCAATTTCCCTGATTTTGTTTTTCGAAAGAAATGTTTAATATCAATTCAAAATAGCAATGTGAATTCTGATCTCGAATAAATTTTATGTTGACGTGATTTTCTTCCGCGAGAGAATTGTGTAATATCATTTTTGTGAAGTGGAAAGCGTTCAGATTAAGGATTAACATCAATCCTCTGCAAATAACCGTTCCATTAGGAAGTAAAAACAATTTTGTCTCCTAAGAAGAATATAGTTCTGTGCTAACCCGGCGAAGTTTTGTTTATAAAAGAGATAATGAATTACTATTGTAAAATATAGGACAGTTTTATAAATTCAGTTCTACGGTACAGAAAATAATATTTGTAATCGGCATGTAATAAATGTGTTGATGATGATGACGATGATGATAATGACAACGATCATTAGCAATGGCACAACAACAAAGACTGTGTGTAAGCTGTTTATATCGAATATGTCTATTTACGGAAGTTGGACGGGAGATGCATTTCCGACCAGTATAGGATTTGTATTCAGATATAACTAGATGTTGTGCGGTATTTCTGCTTTCAAACGCTGGCATCGACAACAAAAAAAATTATGTCGTTTTTCTCTTATACTTTCTTTTAGCTTTTCATTTTTTTCAAAATTCAATTAACTAAGCGATAAATGTTAAGAGGGCAGAATAGCAATACAGTTAATGAAGACAGACAGCTGTCATTCTCATAACTGCCATTATGATCAACAACGAAGCAGTAAGGAAGCTTTGCTGCGAATATGCAAGAACACAAATGTATCAAACGATAAGAACAAAAATAGAATCCTTAAGAAAACATGTCTTCCGAGAGTGCCTCTATTTTAATGAATAATCGTTAACAGGACAAAAAGAAAGTGTACGATACAAGTTTTCTTATGGCTTCAAAGGAAGAAGAAAGACCTACTTCAAAATTCACTTTGACTGATACACATGTTTACAACTCCCATATCATTTCCCGTGATCTACGGTTTGCATATAGGCGTACATTGATTGCACAAGTAGCGCAATTATATAATAGTTTTATGCAAAGAATTTATAGATGAATTAAGTTGATTACAGCTGAAAGACAAGAAGGCTCTTCCCTGATGATATACGTAAGGAAGAACACAATGTTTGACTTTCATCAGTATTCTATCAGAGAAATATCCCCGGTTTTGTCAAATATTATAGTAACGCCTTCATGATATAATATTGGATAAAAATAATATTCGGTAGCAATAAAAAAGACTAGACTGATATTCAAACTGAAAATATATTTTGAAACAGAAGCATGTAAATTTCCATGAAAAAAAAAAAAAAATAGCAATAGCATAATATCACATTTACACATAGCAACGTCCAATTTCGGCAAACCTCACCCCGATATATTATCTAAAGAATTGCCACGATTTCTAAATCAGAGATGAGAAGTATTACCTAAGTGAGGTATCTTCTGGAAGTATATATAATATTCCATGGTACATCGCCAACTAGATCCCACGGCAAAAAGACCATGCAACAAACTGTTCTAAACATATCTAACGCCCTACTCTTACGAATATTGTGTTTATGCGTGAATGTACGAGCACAGAATGAGGCTAATGGATGCAGTAACGTACCGGGTATCGAACATCAAGTCTGTGAAAATACGGCAATAATTATTGATATGACAATACCAATAAAAAATAACAACTGGACTGGATTAATTCTTGCAGCGTCGGATTAATTCTTGCAGCGCCTTTGTCGATAAAGCATTCTAGGTTTGGACTATTTACCACACATCACGCCATTGAAAGCTGTTCTCCTATTGTTCCCACGTTAGAGTGGAAGATTTGTCCAATCGTCCAAGCGTCGAAGAAATTCATTTGCAGTATTTCTTTTACGGTATGTTACAAGTCCCCCCGGTTAGAATTTGGCCTGTGATCTTTCCGGGTTACCAAAATTGCTATCCAGTTACCACGGTCTATTTAGTGATGTAAACACACCTAGAAACTTCAGATCGTTACTTTATAACAGAGATAATATTTATAATCAGAGAGCAGTGCATTGCATACCACGTATAGTGACCATTGCAATAGTTAACTAACTTTTCATGATACAGATTTCATATCCAATGAGACTATACTTGTAGCATAACGGGATATATTAAACATGTCGCAGTTGAGTTGTTGTGCAACAGATGAAGTGTGTTTGAATATTCCTATAATTTCACATATCCCCTATGTTCAGAGAAACATCTCTCAATGAAAGATCTTTTATTCTGAATTGAGAAATGACTCAAATATCATGGTTTATAATATTGGGGTGCGAGTTAAGGAAGTTTTCGCTAAGGTTTTGCAGTTGAGCATCCACAAAGAGCATCCACAAAGGCTTAATCGAAACATTCAACAAATTCAGTTCCATTAAAACGTATTATTTATTGCCTACTATGCTAATCAATTATTTGCGTTGTAATCGAAATCTGATATAATTTTATAAATTTGTGAAGACAAAAGGTTTTAATTTCTAATTGCAATTTGTTTATTTAACGTTTCTATAACAAATGCATTGTAAACCCATTTTCATTTTATTTATTCTTATACATTATTCTTGGTATTTTTTTTTTCCTTTTTGCTATTCTATTTTATTTACAAAACACACTGATATTAATTAGCACTAAAATAAAACACGATTTATTTTTCTCACTATAGTTTGATTTTATTAGTTTAATTAGGTGAATTTGCGTATTCTTTCGACATCTCAGCATGATATCAACAATGTGTAAACTGCACAATATTGTGCGCTCTCAGGAAGAGGATGTAATTATCTCGCAGGAATTGTAAATTCTAAAAATCACAACAGCTTGGATTTCATTATTCTACATATTGATTTCATTTTCTTTTTTTCTTTTCTAAATTTATTTCTGTTTACATTTTGTTTTCTATAATCACAACAATACTGTTCTACCGATTACTTAATGATGAATTACATTCGACCTATTTGTTCTATTGTAATATAACAAAATGCAGACTAGCAAAGAACATCGTTGGAAAATATAATTCACGTGTGATATGTATGAGTATTTAATGTTATTGATGGTGTTATTATATATGCTTTCCGTCCAGAACTATACTACTTACATGTTTCTTTACTTATTAATATATACATTATATATATA
>NC_068981.1:45969411-45969900 GCF_001194135.2 Octopus bimaculoides
CTCATTGTTGCAAAGTGAGAGATCCATATAAATGAAAGAACACCATATAAATATATTCCGCTCAGTTATACGTTTCTATGCCTCTGTGCGTGTCTGTCTGTATTACAGTACTATATCTTAAGCACTCTACACGTGAGTGAGAAAAGTGTTAGAGGTGACGTTATACCCAAAAAATTGACTCTGGTTTCCGAAATGTTCGACATAATTCGGATGCACACACACACAAACACACACATACACACACACATATGATATCACTGTCAAAATCCAGCAGCGTGAAAGGTAAAAATGAATAAAATGATAGAACAAGATAGAGAAGGAGCAGAAATGTTCTTTTCATATGCTTTCAGATTTTGCACATTAGAAATGCATAAAGCCTTAAGGCATGACTCGAGATTTAAAATTTAAAGCAGATAGGTGATATTGGAATAAATCTCTCACATTCAAAATTCATATACTTATACGTATATATATATATTTTTATATATA
>NC_068981.1:45971785-45977776 GCF_001194135.2 Octopus bimaculoides
ATATATATATATATATATATATATACGACAGGCTTCTTTCAGTGTCTGTCTACCAAATCCACTCACAATGATATGGTCGGCCCGAGGTTACAGTATAAGATAGTTTCCAATGGTGTCACACAGTCGAACTGAACCTGGAAGCATGTGCTTGGAAAGCAAGCTTCTTACCACACAGTCACGCCTGGGCCTACACATAAAATCTTAATTTTCTGTCTTTTGCTTTCTTTAAACATTGGGCTGAGGTCATGCTGGTACACAACTGGGAGAACCTCCAGTCAAATGATTCGGCCCCATTACACTTTTTTTTTCGGGCTAGGTACGAGTTCTATCGTATTTCTTACCGACATACCATGTTACAAATACGTAAACATATCAACACCGGATATAATGCGTTGCAGAATGTCAAACACAGGCACAAAATTACACGTTGTTATAGATATATACGATGGTCTTCTCAGTTTTCGTTTACGAACTCTACTCAAAAGGATTTGGACAGCCCGAAGCTAAAGTAAAATACCGTTGCTCAAAGTGCCACGCAGTGGGACTAAACGCCGAAGCATATCTTTCAAAAGCAAACTCCTTACCTCACAGTCACTCCTGTGTCTAATATATGCATACATATATACATACATATACATACATACATGCATACATACATTCATACATACATACATACATGCATGCATGCATACATACATACATACATACATACATACATACATACATACATACAAACATGCATACACACAGAAAATCAGAGAAACATACTTCTGTGGGCTCAGAAACTTCAAAATAGCATTTCTTTCTCCATATCATGCACATAAGTAGACTTGGAACTATGTCGCTCAAAATGAACTTCTTAAGCATACGGCTTTCTCCGGCAGCTCAAATGGGAAATATTCAGCCTCAGTTTTATATTTGGAGTACAAAATATGATGAGAATTTTCTAAATATAAATATATTTAAATGAGAATTAACGGACACCAAAACGAAAATAATTCATAATACTTGAGAATATTTGTGCGTATTAAAAGAGATCAATTACTTGTTACACAGATAATAATGCATATAGAACCGAATTTTCTTATGCTTTTGAGTACTCTTCAGTTAGATTCTATGCCCCATAATGGGAGAAGAGCTGACCGGTTACATTGATGATATCGGTTCACTAGTATGTATGTTATCGATACCGAAAGAATAAAATCTAAGTCGACTAAGGCTGAATTTAAACTCAGAATTTATAACCAGAAGAAATTTAGCGTAACATTCCGGTTTCAAATTGTTCCGCAAGTCTAGAATGTTGGCGGAAAAGGTACGTTGATACATTCTACCTTGATGCTCAAGTGGTGCTTATTTTATCGACCCCGAAACGATTACTGCCAGCTCACAACATTAATTTAGTTTAATATATTGGTTTCGAATTTTGGCACAAGGCCAAATATTCCGGGTGAGGGAATAAGTCCATTATATCAATCCCAGTGTTCAACTAGAAATTATTTCATCGACCATGAAAAAATCAAAGAGTAAGACAACCTGGGTGAAATTTAACTGAGAACCTAAAGGTGAAAGTAATGCCACTAAGAATTTTCCTCGACATGGTAATGGTTTTGACTTCTCGCTGCCTTAATTTACTGTAATAAGTTAAAACGCAAGCGTGCTTCATATATCGGCAAATATTTTTGAGACAGCAAGTTAAGAATTTGCACTTCAATTAAAGGAAAATAACTATCGTAAAACTTTAGCTCCTTAAATCATTACCCTTTTTTTCATATTTTTGTTTGAATATTCAAATTAAGAGAATTTCTTACTTAATCATTTTTTTAAAAATAATGTTATTCATTATAGCGACCATTTCTTTGACCTGTCCATAATCATGCTATTATTTAAATTACCTTTGATCAGTTTGTTAAGACAGCTCTAGATTTGCTTTTGTTGTGCATATTAGTTTTTAAAAAAATAGTTTTATTTCAACTATTATCTATAATCACTATGAAAAAATTATGTGGATGAGAATAAGTATATTGTGAATGAAATCGTCATGATGTGCATTAGGATGACCTTTAAATAGAATTAACTAGTCACCTCACAAACAGGATTTCGTAATAAACAAACTGGACCTAGCCGAAAACTAAAAGTACCTTTTTAAAAGAAGTAAGATATTTTTATGCATGCAAACTAACATTATCATGGGAAACGCACCCAGCTATTGCGAGTATTGTAAAATGACTCTAAACAAGTGCTAAAAAAAAATCGAAGTGCATTGTCTATAATGATTAGGAAATATATAAAACAAACTGGCAGATAGAATTAAGAGACGAAATTTATGCAAATAAAATAAAAGCAAAAGTGCGCTTTGGGAAATGGCAAACTAATGGAATAAATCAATGAGGAATTTAGATATATCCTGCAACCAACAAATGAAGTGCTTTCACAATAATCTCTGATATATATTATCTTTTTAATGGCGGAATCATTGCGGTAACTAATATATGAACTGCTGTAGTAATAATGATAGTTCGCTATAATGGCGAGTAATGCAAATATCTAGGAGGCAATCAATTCTGTCAGTTTGCCAACGTGTAAGCACCGAAACTAAAGAGAAGATTAAAGTTTCTTAAACTAGAGACAATGAAATATAGCATTGTGCCCGAAAAAAATTAAAACTGAAGAGTTACTACACTCTGATCTCTATGACAAGTGGAATTAAAATTAGGATTTAATCTTCCCTAAGAAGAAATTGGACAAATATTTAACTTCGTTTGCCTTGCGGTAAATTGTCAAGACCAAACACAACTTTTAAATAAGAGCAGTTATTTTCAAGCAGAGGTGTCGAAAAGAAAACTCTGTTTTATGATAACTATTTTTAGACCTTTACCAAACTTGATTGTTATAGTCTCCATTTCCGAGGTGTTAGAGGAATAGTTGATTGAAATTTTCCCGGAACATTTTCCTCGCGTGTATTTTATTTAGGTCAGAGAGCTGAAATGAAACAAAATTACCAGTACCAATATTATAATCACCAGTTCCACTACATAGAAATTTACAATTAATGAAGAAATGCTTGGGTAACTTAACGTTCCATTCGATAATGTTCTTTAATCTTAATTATTTTAACGATTAACACTAAAAGGAAAATCTTATTGAAAACTATCCCAACATACTGTGAAACTGCAGTATTCTTCCATCTTATAAGGCTGTAGAGCTATAATAGTTTAAGAAAATTAGGCTGACATTTCTAATAAGTAATCTACAATGCACCTGTACATGATCGATTGTGCTATTCAAAGCGTATGTGTAATTTCGTCACATTTACTAATCATATGTGCGGGTAAGATCACTCGTGTTGTAATTTTATCTTACTGTAAAGCAATGTATTTTACTTGATCCCATGAAAGAAACAAACACATCCATCCCACATTTCAACGTTCTTCCGAAATGCACAACATACTATAGAAATACGTCCACCCTACTCCGAGAAACAGAAATGGCATAATAACGGCTAGAAGGATTTCCATCAATGGTATGTGTCATTAGCGTGACATCTCATTATTCAACAAACAGGAAAATCATAAATTGCATGTTCGTCTCCAGTTCACGATTAAAATAGATAGCAGTATATGATCATACAACAATTGTATCCAGTATCCACAGCAAATGAGCAACGTTGAAGTATTTAGACTTCAGCGATTCAATCATTATATTTTGGTATTGAAAATGCAAATAATTCATTAACAATACCTTCTACAGTTTCAATGACGATACTCATACACATACAGAGCAAGAACAAAAGAATGATGTCACATAAATTTTGTAAGTGCGAAGTACAGACATTTTCGCAAAAACAGCAACGACAAAAGAAGCAAAAAAAATAAAAAGGAATGAATTATCAGCGGATAAAATCCAGATTTATTTTCTTTTCGGAAGAGCATTGAAAGGCATTACATTCAATATCATAAATTCGGTATAACATTTGAAATCTTCCACAACACTCAGTCAAACGTATAGACTCACGAAGACATAAGTGCACACATCAGGCAGCTATATATATAATAATACAAATGATATGTGAGCGTATGCATATATACATACATATATGTACATACCTACATCTACATGTATGTATAGATGCATATCCGGGTACAGGACGTCAAAAAAATGTGCACAAAAAAGGAACAGGAACATAAACAAAGCACAAAAAACCGACTATTTTTACGGACAAGAAATGGTCTGCCGCATTTTCAGACTAGAAGGTTTCTTTGATATAGCGATGTCTGCCTTTCGGCAGCACGGATTGGTATGGCTTTATAAAATTATTTACTGGAGATAGTGAATCTACACACCTTAGATAGAAATTTCCTCTCACCCAAATTAGAGAAATGGTACATTTGTTATATGTACTTGGGGACGGTGACACGCTACTTATTTTCTAGAAAATCCTCATCCTTACACTTAATTATTTCAGGTTCAAGTTTCCAATGGAAACAAGCTTCTCCTTAGTAAGTTGTTTAGATGCGACAAAGGATACATTCTTTTAAAACGCTTTTGCAACCAAGACGAGAAGCTTAGATATACAGATATCTTCCACCTGGCAATGATACACAAAAATATCCTGATGAGATTTGATATGATAGTTTCCAATTAATCATTCTCTATGATATTCGACGTGGTAGTTCTATTCTATGACGGGACGCTTACTGCAAATATACTAAGACACTTCGCGACTATTTTTACAAAGTAGGAAACCTATCTGTATTGGAAAAGAAAAGAGTGTAAAAATGCGCTGAAGGTCACACAATTAATCATCAATCTGTCCCTCAATATATTCTCCGCTTCTTCTTTCCCGCTCGTCAATTGCAAGGCGAAAATGTATTTACATCCTTATTATACACACGGTGTCACTTTCTAGAACTCTCTGATACACACAAAATCACTCTCTCTTTCTTTCAAACACACATTCACACATGCATTCACGCATACACACAGACATACACACTTTGCGCGCGCTCACACCGATATTTCCATACGTCGTTTGAAGGTACATGTACGCATACAATTTGTCTACATTTTAGTAGATTTTTTTCCTGCATTTATGTCCTTCGTATGAATTGTGCATATAGTGTCGTATAAACATATAGTTACATAATAAGGGTTCAGTGAATTATATGCATGCATACAAAGACACGCACTACCTGACTTTCATAACGACGCCAATGAGATGTCCTTGATAATGTGTAAGCGCGATCAGAGTTTACAAACATGTAATAAAAATTCAGCGCCTTGAATTTTATCACACGTATAGTAATTTTCTTTCTAGTATTCTTCAGATCATGCTTTTCGCTCTTACGTATTGTTTCCATTCGCATTGTAATTTATTCTTTATTCTATATTAACCCATGTGATCATTCGTTTATTTTATTATAGGGTTGATGCAAAAGTTTTCTCTTTATTTTGTTTTACTCTGTGTGTCTTATTTCATTTCGCTTTTCAAATTTACCAGTACCTTAACCAACCACAATATGTCTTTTAATAATCTAAGAACATTGCTTCATTTCACTATATTTTACTTCGAAATATTTTGTTCGATTATTTTTATGTACATGTTTGTCTGAAGTAGTCGTTTGATACCAATAATTTCTATTTATTAAAATCTTCATTCTTGAAATCGTTAGATGTTTACATTGAGTGGTCAATATCATTATTTTGAGTTGTCTTAGTTTATTTCTTAGTATTCTCAGAGACATACGTAGATGAAATTATGAAAAAACAGAAGGGTAAGTGTGTGTGACTATGCATTTGTCTGTGAGGAGTGAAAATAGATTCACCGTCTGATTATATGTTTAAACAAGAAAAACTATAATTCCGTTTCAGTACCTATTTTATTTATTTTCTATTTATTACACATTTTCAGTTCCCTTCTCGATATTACTCGCAAATTTTATATTTTCCTTTCCCCATCTCTATCAGTTTGTATATATATATATATATATATAT
>NC_068981.1:45978040-45989169 GCF_001194135.2 Octopus bimaculoides
TATATATATATATATATATATTTGTGTCCATACATGCATTTTTATGTGAAGACGTATTCCTTTGTGCTTCGTGAATTCGACTCTTGTACGTAAGTCGAATTGCTGGTGGGTTTTTTTTTCCCGAGCAAAGCACTTTATACCACATTGTGTCCATCCACGAAAGTAGCAAATATGCACCTGTAATCCAATCAGGCATTCGTTTAATATCCTGTATCAAGTTGAATCTCCCTGAGAACTAATTTAAGTGTGTGGTATATGAGTGGTATTCAGCTGATTGTACTTTAATATTACGAGCATACTCTCCCCTTGATTATATCAAGTGGAACACACACCGTCGTAACCCGTGGAGAATTTATTATACATGACGATAAGAATATATACATATCTAGTAAATATGCACGTATATATATATATATATATATGTGTCTATTTGTACCTATATATGATGGCCGTCCACTCGTGACCGAGGAATATCACTGGTGACTTTCAGGAATACTGTGCGCTCTACGATTATCTTATATTTAACATTAGCGGCTCCGTTAATGGCTAATGAGTCCTGCTCTTGAATAGCATACACGATTGCAAATATTGTAAACCAAGCTTTGCGTGTGTGTGATTGTGTGTGTGTGTGTGTGTGTATGTGTGTGTGTGTGTGTGTGTGTGTGTGTGTGTGTGTGTGTGTGTGTGTGTAGAATGACTTCTCTTGTCAGACGAAGTCACAGCGTCGGCCAAAATATTGAACCAATGTCTGGTTGCTTCATGATCTCCGACGTTAGGAATTATGCTGCTTCTCCTTTAGAATGCTTTTGGTTTTCGCACACACAAACAAGTTAAACATGATACTCCCAAAAACTATGCTGCATCATTTGAAGGAAACTGTCAATCGAACATGCACATGTGTTGCTATTAGTATGTACTTCGCTAAATTCCAAATTGCTGTACAATTCCCAACAAAGAAAAAATTAACACAATAGTTGCTATCTAACTATCTATTGATTTATTCATTAGTAATTAGTTTTTCTCTAAACAAACTTATCTGCCTGGCCTCAACTAATTATAGTATGATTTAATCTGATAATATATTTGTGCAGTATTACTATGTGCATAAAATTATATACATACACACATGCGCATATATATGCGTGTGTCTATGTGTGCATGAATGTATGTACGTATAAATGTACGTGCGTATGTGTTAGTAGTTAAATAGAATTCTGTTAAAAAGACTACGGGGATTATTATGGTGTGCGGGAGCGATAAACAATTACGAGGTTAGATAATTAAAACATGTCGAGGAAAATGTGTGCGTATATTAAACGAAACAATAAAACAAAAAACAAAAAAAACTCTACAAATACAATAATTCTGCATAGTGGAGATAATTCCGCCATATGAAAGAATAAAAATGGATCTAACATTTCAGAATATACTCCATGTAAACGAAACAATAGAATCAAGAGTTAAAGGGTAAAGAATGAAAAAACGACAACGTTATTTCAAAGTGTTTACGTAGCCAGTTTCGCTTAAAAAGAAATTTGATGTGGAAGGAACTATTCCTGGAAGCGGGGACATTATTCTGGGCCTTAGTAAAAATAAGCTGTAATATTATCTTTGAAGGGAATACAACGTCTCAAGTATCTACGTATGCAACACTCGATTTTTCATAAGACACACAGGTGGGGAAGTAAATGTGTAAACATGGTAACAAGTATACATGTAAATGCACGTAAGTGCACACAAGCATGTTCACTGTGCATGCGTAGTGTGTTATGGTGAGGGGAAATGTATGCTAGCGCAGCTGTTTGAAGATATTTTTTTCTATTGGTGAACGATTTGATCTTTCATATAGTAGTATGACTGTGTGTGCCACGCAAAAGATTGCAGTTATGTCTTTATACCAGTGTGCGTGAGAAAGAAGGAGAGGAAGGAGTGGAGCAAGTTACCTTTGCATGTTTGTATATATGGATAAAATTAGAGTCCTTATCTATGAGAAATATATACAAGTTCGGAATGGGATTCTGGGCGAGAACTTTGTATCCAGTTACATGTTGTGTCTGCGCTATTTATGCCTCGGAGGGAGAAGCAACTGTGGCAGAAGATGAAGCGTTGTTCTCTGTAAGAGTGTGAAGCAGAGCTAATATGGTTTTGAAATTATACAACACAGTAAGATGAGCTGTTGTTTATACCGATATCACTTAGATATTGTTATAAATATATACAGTGTACTTCTTTTTCTAATATTTTAGAGACCACAGAAAAGTTATTGAAAAGTGTTGTGGACATAAGAATATATGTAAGTATCAATGGTGCAGAGAAAGACCTAGTTACGTGCTAAATAGATACCTACTAAAATAACAAGCAAAGTAGGAATGTGCTCGGAATGGAATGAATGGTCGTGAAATATGGATGACGTGGGGTCTCTAAGAGAAAGGGGGGGGGGATGTTTGTAGGATGGACCATGGAAGAAAACAGCTGTATTAGAGAGAATATTGTCGTCGAATGTTAGAGAGAAGTAGTTTAGAGTAGTAGAAAGTGTATTACGTATGGCGTAAATATTTTCATTAATGATGCTTGTAAGGTCTCGAACAAAACTTTCGGGTCTCTTAATGTAGTATTTAGGAATCAATAAAGTAGATATGTTATGAATAGAGAGGAAGCGATGAGCAAAGGACCTGGCTTTACAAATTTTCAGGATATAATAGGTGATTGTGTAAGGGAATGTACGATATCATTGATATCAGTCGTGGAAGCGAGGTAAATAGTGGTATCAGATCTCTCATAATGTAGAACATAGGAATTTGATAGGTTAGTTGAATTCAGAAGGAAGATTTTGATAGGAAAGTGTATCATTCAATAGTTGCATTACTTCCTCTCTTGAGAACACAAATACTAGGCTAATCCATTAGCCATTTTGATTACATTATAATCATAGCATGAGTTGGAGTACATAACTAGATAAATTAACGAATGTAAAACAGTTCACCAACCATCAACGCAATTACTAAATTCACATCAGCACATTCAAATCACATTCGGATTCAAATCAGCATATGCAAATAAGAGCTACCACGGTGAGAGAATTGAACTAAATCTAGCAGCTCGTCGTATAGTTTAGTGCCAAGGTCAGTCAATTCATCAGAACTGTGGATAGCTAGAGAATATATATAACTGAAATTTTGAAAAGTCTGTTCAGTTTTGCTAAGCTCCTCGGTACAAGTGAAAAAGTTTATGTACCTGAAAATGCACTCATATTAAGAATGAAATAGGTGAAGAAGTAGCAAGACTATAACTGGGGAGATGGAATACTCAGATGAGAATTTATGTATTAGATGGAATGGTAACAGAAGAGTGAACTGTGATCGACGATGATTGCAAAAGTGAGAGAGGTTTCCATAATTTATTATAGATCAGAGATTGCTTGAGGTTGGATAGCAGTATTATACCACAGACTGTGATTTATGGAATAGGAGAGCTACAACATGAAATAGGTGACCGATTCGGACAGGACTGGGGTGTAGATGACGAAAAGTGAAGGACGGTGAGAAAGATAGCTAAGTTAACAAATTGCAACAACAAGTCAACGGCACTTTGAAACTATTTTAAAGGAAAGCATAGATTATCTGATGTCGTTTTGATTATATATTCGCTTATATCGCAACTGCTTATCTGTTTGAAATAATTATCATGGACTATCTTTTTTCTTCTTTATTACATCTATTGTCATTTTATCAAATATTTATCTTCATCATTCACGCGACCTGTACGCTTAAAGTTAGATCAGGTTCGAGTAATACAGTTCGATTAATACAAAAGGTATCTTTTTGTTTTACGCATTCTCACTATGTATGCATTTTGTATACCATGGAGAATTTTTGGTTAATACTGATTAAATGAATATATACATCAACTGTTGATTTTGTTTTCTCTCCTCCTTAATTTTATATATCTGAAGGTCTCTCAGAGCGCTAAACGGTTGAGCTGTATAAAGTGGATATGTATATCACTTAATTGTACATTTCTGTATATGCATATATATATATATATATATATCTTTAATTATATGTATTCCTTCTATCTTAATGAATAATAATTCTCCGGATAGAATATCACAAATCCCTATGGATCGCATAGGTTGTAATCCTTTGAAACATATGTAGGAATAAAGTATGCAATTATAACATACGTTTTCTCCATTCCTTAAATATATATATATATACATAAATATATTCATATAATTATAGAGGTTTACATATTTAGGAAAATAAGTTATCAAAAGAATATATAAGTGAAATTACTAACATGATTATCGTGCGGTGCTTAAGAAAGTTTACTCACAGAAACCCACCTACGATCGATAATGTTGAAAGTCTAAGTCCAGCGGTCTCTACAATTAGTCAGCTACAATTTTAATCGAGGTTACAAATTAAAACCGTTAAAATGGATATGTCCATAAAAATATACAAGAAGAAAAAAGGTCCGGTGGAGAAGACAATGATACAAGTGGTGCAGGGCGGCTTATATTTTCTAGTAGCTGAACGTTATGACAAGCATGAGTGGACGGTCAAACGAGTAAGTAGTTAAGGAAACCAAGTGGTACAGGTAATCAGCAATTGATTAAAGCGAATGGGAAATGGATTTGGACTTAACCCCATATATGGCGAATTGTGGTAATAATCAGACATATACAGGTACGCAAGAAAAATCCATCTTATAAGTACACTACAAGGTACAAATATAAAAAAAAAAAATAGCCGCTTACAATTAGGCGGTTAATATTTAAGACCAAATCACATGTTAATTATTATCAATTAACAGTACTCACAAGTTGCCACAGTATACTAGATATTCTTAATAAGCATTACATAGTCATTCAAGTTATATAGTTCTTATCATAGTAAAACAATTTAAAATAGTATATTGGCACTATATGGTATAGTTTATACGGGGTCCATTTGCAAATTAGTACTATTAGTAAAGTTCTCTTAATTTACGAAACATACTTAAAAAGCAATAACAAATATCCTAAGATTAGAACGAAATACTAATTAAATCTAATAATCAAATAGACACTTTGATAAGAATAAAAGGTATCCTAAACATATTATTAATAGTACACTAAGGATATGTAATAGCCTTACATGTAATTCAGGGAGAATTATATCCCTCCTGAATAATAAAAAAAGTGTGCCAATATACCCCTTTGTTCTTCTATGATGGCATTGTACCAAATTTCGGAGCCTAGGACAACAGCAGCGACTATGGGATAGGGGATGTGACCCAGGAGAACGTCGTAGAGTTACTAAGAACAATGACACACATACGCACATATGTACATACACGAACACGGACGCAAACACATGCGCATATAAATTTACACAACATAGAAGAACATTATGAAATAAGTGGAGCAAGAGCTCACAGGAAAACAGAAACGGTCACTAAAGAAGTCACAGAGGAAAGAAGAAAGATTTCCGGACAATGAAAATGAATAGGAACAGTAATAAAGAAGTGAAGAATGATTACATAGAGTGTGTGTTTATTTGGAAGAAAAAATAACTATCCCAGAATACAACAGTATATATATATATATATACATATATATATAAATAATTTATACATACATACATACATGCATGCATACATATGCTTACATACATAAATATATACATACATGAATTTGCACGTACAAATATACGAGGGGATGCTGTAAATTTCCTGGCTTTAAGGGTGTCGCGAAAGTTCTGGTTGGCGGCATAGCATGCGGATTTAATTTACAGGACTCAGAGAAATCGAAGGACCGCTACAGTATAGGTATGAATCTGAGAGTGGAATGTTTCAATAACATTATTAAATAATCCTTGTGTATTTTCTTCTCAGTTCCACCACCTCATATATATGTGGATTGTATATGCATATTCGCGTATATAGGGGAAACCTCAAATTTATATCACAGTTCTTACGTACGTTGCAACATTTTGGTACCATGCAGTACGTGTTTCAATTTCATTTACACGCTCAGCCACAAAAGATCAACATAGAGGAGGAGGTCTATACATTAAAGTAGCAGCCGTGCATATATCCATACTCACATATGTATACATATATATATATATATACATTCATGCATATATAAAACTCATTATATAATGTAACTGAACAAAAAACAAACATTAATATATATATATATATATATACGTGTGTTTATGTGTGTTTTGCGTGGTAATTCTTGTGTAGTAACATGTTGTAAATATTTTATGCTGTTTCATTGAACTTGTGTGGAGAGATAGATAGATATATAGATAGATAGATAGACATATGTGTGTGTGTACGTTTGTATTACCATTATTATTCACATTCAAATTTGATGCTTCTTTAACGAATTTTTTGTCAACGTTTATTCAAATGATTCATTAAGTATTCAAATGCTGTTAACCTAACATAGGGAAGCAAACATATTTTCGAAGGTATAGTTATAGAATTATCAGTCGAGATTTTTTTTTTGGCAAAGTACCATTTGGAATTGCGTCCCGTATTCATTTAGTAAAGTGTAGTACGCAGATTGAATTCTGTATTCGTCTAGTGTTATAAAATAACTAGTTACAAGTTCATTCACTTACATGTAAAAAACAAAGCGTGATATATGAATGCATTTTATAGCAAATCCGTAAAACGGAAACCAATGAAAGAAAGAGTCTATTTTAATGTATCGGGAGGACTGATGGATAAATATTTTGTTCCTTGCTATGTTACGTACATTATAATGAAAATAATTTGCCTGTAGACAGAGATTACTCAATATATAGATATGGATGTGTCTGCCAAACTCACCAATTTTTATATTTTACCGAAGATTGCAAAATGTTGTATGTAACATGATCGTATACGTTTCTAAGAGAACAAGATCAATTTTAATGCAGCCATTAATATAAGATGCCTGTTCTATAATTAACCGTACAATGTTTTATTATATAATATCCGTTTTAATCTCCATATATATTTTGTCAGTAATGTGGTGTGATGCTTTTTCTGATTGTCTAAATATAAACATATGCTGCGGGATCACTTTTATCGAGATTTTCAATAAAACATATAGGGTATATTGCATCACTTTTGTTCAAATAAGAACTGTTAGTTCGGCAAAATAATTTCGAATGGTTATTGTAATTACACAGACGACAAAATTTTGAATATTTCTAATAGACACTTTTCTCTGCATGATACCTGCAGAAGTTGTAAAGGTTTGATGATATGAGCGAACATTAACATTATTGGTTTTAAAACTAATCTGAATGTTTTATCTGCTATGATGTATATAGTCAGCGACATATGGCTTCTATAGCAAAATTGGAAAATTTCCGGCAACAATGCAAGGAATGTTTAACTTACACGGATAGTTATAACATGATATTTCGTATCCTACGTTTTGCAATTTTTAGGTTAAATCTATCTTGCATACATTGTAAACAATTTTTATTGCACTACCTTTTAACATAACATTGTGATAATGAATTCGTTTATATAATCCCTCTGCTAAGAACTTGTATGTGTAAAGGGAGGTAGTAATATTATTACCTAAGCTACAAGGTGACGATCTGGCAGAATCGTGAGCACGCCGCTCCTCAAAATTTTGATGCATTGTACCTATAAGTAGAAAGGATAATTATTTTAGTTTCTAGAATTTATTTAGATTATTTAATTAATAATTCGCTCCACTCTGTTGTTAGGTATCTTCTAGGCTCCTTAAAAGAAAAACTTTGTATTCTTGATATATCTTGTCTTAAGAACGGCCTTTATGAATTCCAAAATCGATAATTTAGTTTCTCTTGTTGCACTATTCTTAGCATAATGTAATTTCTTCCGAAGTCAGTCTAAGATCTTGTTACGAGTCATTTCACAAACCTCAATGTCTTCTGATTATATCCTGTGCACATCGAACATATCCTGAATGTGGCGTTTAGCCGAAAAGAGTTTTAGAAAATTATGAAGTATTTACTGGCATACATGTCAATAACACATATTGAAATAAAATTTGTAATTCCTAATGCTTTTTTTAAGGCAATTAGTTCAAAATACTTCGAACAATTCTTATATCACCGAATAAATGTGCGAATATTGGCATCTACGGAACCTCTTGATTACTGATCAACTGAATGGAAGTAATATTTTAATGATAAAAATTATAGAATAGAAATCATTTTGATTGTCCATTCATATCTTTACTCGAGATCTATTTTTAGGATATGTATAGCGATTGGATAGCAATTGTCTTTATGATGTGCAAACTTTTTGAGTAGTTTACTGGAATCCCACATGTAAATTTGTCTTTTGCATTTATACTATACACCGCTACTTTTGATAGCTCTTGCACGTGAAAATATTGAACGTACCCAGCCTGAAGAATATTCGTTTCGTAAATACATCCCATAGTAGGATGTTTCTGTCTATCTAAGATGATATCACTGTTCATTTCTTTACATGTTGTGTTGATTCTCTCGCTCAAATATTACATCGCAAATGCATGCTATGTTAGCGGTTAGCAGTATATCACACATCTTTCAGATCAGTACAATATTGTAGATATTATACATTTCACCAGCGCCATACCACAATGACGTTCTCTACTTTACGGATACTGAGCTCATCATAGGATTATTCCCTACTGAACCAAATGCCTCAACTGATTTTATTGCCTAGACATACAAAGCAACCTACTTATAAAGCAGTCTGATTTACTAGATTATAGTCTCTGTTTCTAAAAGCTGGATTGTCATGGCTGATAATGTACTTATTTTTCTCCTACTGTTAAAATTCTAATATAACTTCCTAATTGCACGGCCAAAAATATATCTCAGATCATATATATCATCAGTTATATGAGAGAACCACTTGATATGGCACAATTCACGCCTAACAACATTTATTTCACTAATAATTATATAGTCTTATACTGAATGGAGAGATATAAATTCAATAGATTAGCATCATGTTCATTATGTGTGTATATAAATTCAGTTGATTTGAACATTGACTCTTTGAGCAATGCCAACAAAGCGGGTAAAAAAATGCCTATACTTGCATGAACATTTGTTTGCTTCTCACCGGAATTTCGAAATGTGCTAAGCGGAGGTTCAAATGCGTTACATGAAATTCGAGTTTTTATTGCCCATAATGGTTGCAATTACCAGTGAAAGTATCAATGAAATTGAGCGTACATAGCAGGAAAAAAAAAAAACGTCAAATGTTACCATTGCCATTGGGCGACTGACAACTTGATATCAATAGACTGATACATATCCACACATTTTAGGTATTACTGTAGAGAAAAATATTTGAACGCTATCGTAGATGAATCTTCTAGGGTGAACTGGCATTCGGGACACGCGTTGTACTTTGTCTCGTCGGGTGTCCACTATTATTCATTTTGACAAAAGAAGCCTATTATATTTGTCTCACTCGTCGATGTTGTATCAGCTTGTACCGGCTGTGCTAAGAGACATGAGCAACAGATACATTTTCATTCTCTTGTTAAGAGTGTAATATGAAGGTATACATTAATATCGGTTTCAAGCAGGCAGCGAGCTGGTTGAATCGTTAGCATGACGGGGGCAAAATGCTAAAAGGGATTTTGTCCGTCTTCAGTTTCTGAGTTAAAATTCCACTGGGTTCCAATTACCCTTTCCTCCATCATTGCTGGTCCGGTGCCAACATTTTGAAATAAAATCGGTTGCAAGTTTCATGTATAAATTAATATTGGAATACGAGTTACGACCACTGTTAACTCAAACCATTCTGAAGACTGCCTGATCGGTTTTCAGCGTCTGTACTGCTGCAATGTAGAGCGTTACGTGCTTGGGGTCAGTGTAAACAGTTCGATCCAAGGCTTTCACACATGAAGGTTCTCATCGTTAGCTTTTGCCGACAGGTTTCACCTGAAGTTCTTGGTACACCGTCTCCGCTGTCTCGATCAACATGTTCATGGCAAAGTTGAAAAGAAACTGTTACTGAGAAGATATAGCAAGTTATAATACACTTTTCTACCTGTACCACTCAGATACAATTGATACAGAGGTGATTCTTATTTGGATGTTGTGATAATAACCCAGAAATAAGTTGCGTGTTATTTATTGTGACGTGGTGTCTTTGGAGAACTTCCCCTAATAGATTATGCAGCATAGATACGTACGCACTTGTGAAGTTTAACACCTGGACCATCCGATCTCTATTACCTTCATTCGCTAATCTTATGATCGGAATGGCTATCTCTTTGTGTTGTAGGTAGCTAGGAGGTTCAACGATTTCAACTTTTCTATGTTATATGTACATGTCTATGTACATGTTTTCTAAGGGACTATTGCTAGCTGACGGACCAAGTAACGAGGCGGTCGCTTTGAATTCGCCTCCTTCGGGATTCCAAAACCCTCAGTATACCTCCATTGGTTAGCAACACGTCCTTTCCGGCAGATCACTTTCAGTAATTCGACACTTCAACAACGTTTATAGGCAATGTATCTGTTGATTGTAGGATCTTGCACTTGTTGTGAAACGTCTGCCAGTAACAATTGTTATTTTCCGGCGCACTTTGATTATCTAAACTACTAATGGAGCCAGCAATTCAGACACATGGCGGAACTTGGCACAGTGAGGGGAGGAGGGCTCACCACGAGGTACTCTTGCACTCTATTTTTGTTAAAGCATTTAAAAATCAAAAATGTAGCATATATAAATAAGGGTGTAAATTGCACCTAAAATTGCTAGAAATAAGAGCTAGAACATATAACTCGAGTAGCCACATAAAATCACTATCCTCATATGTTTAAGAGACTGCGAGCAGAAAGACATAATATCTTTCTCCAGCAATATTAAACTCGCTGAAAAAAGTAATTTGATAAGACCTCATTCTATGATTTCGAGATTTAACCGATAAGGTTTCGTTTCTACTCTGGGAAATCCACAATTTACTCTACGTTAGAGAGATAGCTTGCTTCCCATTAGCTCACGAGTGAAAATAATCATTGAATAGCGAGTGCCAAAATTCAAAACGGTTTGAGTGTTTATAAGCATGCAATAATATATTATAATGATAAATTAATATATATCAAATACGTTATAATATAGGGGGCTATATATAT
>NC_068981.1:45989350-45996551 GCF_001194135.2 Octopus bimaculoides
ATATATATATATATATATATATATATATATACATGTGCAAATTAGTACATTGCTTACTACGTTTATATATAAATGTATATAAACATTTATGAGTGTGCATGTATTTGTGTGTGTGTGTGTGTGTGTGTGTGTGTACGATATACATGTATATCTGCATGTTTATGTACGTCAGTATGTGTAGATATATATTGTATGCCTGCTGTATGAGTGTGTATGTCATGAAATATAGAAACACAGTTTGTAATTTTAATACTTTGTAACATAACCTTGCACATGCTACTGGTTATTCTCTTCTATATTGCATATTAATTACAGATGATATTCGAACATATTCTAAATATCTCTTATGTGTTGAATAACAAATGTTGAGTTCCAAACTTGTACCAGAATGAGATAGGATCTTCTCTCTCTGAATTATATTATTAGCTTGCATCTAGTCAGTGAATCACAAGCGAACGATTTTATAGACGGTAATTTTAATCTAACTTTAATTACTGCTGTGACATTTTAATTTTCATTAGAATCCCCATGATAATTAACACAGCTAAATCAGTCAAAAGCGAAACGATAATTTGAACAAATGAAAATTAATCAGAAATGTAAAACGGAAATAATGTATAAAAGTAATATATAACATTGTAGAAATCTGCGTGTGTGTATGTGTGTGTGCGCGCGCTTTCTAATTTAACGTGTAATACTTCACATACGAACCATAGAAATATTTGTATTGGTATATATTATATGGATGTAACAGCTGCTTCTGCTTATGTAGAATCATAAAATTCAATGTCTACTGATGTTATGTATTACTTAAATTTTATAACACATTCATTCTTAAGGATCCAATTAGAAGACATAGACTTACAGGCGTGTATTTATTCGACATATTAAAGACTCAATACATTATTTATCGGAGAGAGGGGATAAAGTCAGCTTTGCATATACAAAATAAACTCTGTTCTTGCTGTCTTTGTAACAGAATTCAAAATTATCATGTATAAATTAAGCCTCGGATCAAATGAATGAATATTCCTTTATTAAATTTTGAAACATACTTTAACGGAAACAAATAATGTCTCGTCAGCAACTAAGGTCGATGGAAAACACTTTCAACACGAAAAGCTTTTGGATCCATGAAGCAGAGAAGGTCGGCGCTGTCAGCAGTTTCATCAGCATCATCATTATCATCCTCAAAATCATCATTGTCATTGTTGGCGCCGTCGTCATCATTATAATCATCATAATCTTCGTAGTCGCCATCATTGTTGTCGACGTTGGCGTCATCATCATCATCATCATTATATTATTATGATGGTCTCCTTAAAATCTGATCGTTTAACTGATCCGTTATTAAGACGTATATTCAACTAGTACTTTCTGCCGAGTAGTTGCTGTTCACGAAAGCGTATCTGTAACCAGCCAACAACTTTTGAAAAGTCTTCACCCTTCCTAACAGGCATGTTAATTGCTTGCATTCTATGTGCTTCTGTGCACATAGAATAGAATAGAATCGTTTCTGTGCAGACCGTGATCCTCTTACAAAGGATCCTAAGTCCCCAATGGCGATTGGCATGACCGGATAATTTTGCATACCCATAATCTGATCATCTCTCTCCCTCTTTTCAGACCATGGTACATATCTACCTTGTAGAGATCTGCTTCTTCTATTCATGCATCAAATTCACAGTGGACATCAATTACGTAGGAAGTCCGTTCCCTCTTCTGAAACGCTAAGATATCATGTTTATTTAAATGCTATGATCCCTCCGGATATAATAATAATTATTATTATCATTCAGTAGTCTTATTTTTATTACGTGCTTTCACTGCACTTCTGAGTGTAGCTCTATGTGATGTGGGTTGTTGTGATGCTCTTTATGTGACTGTATTGAAAGCATTATACGTAGGATATGTAAGGCGTCTTGTAGTCCCATGTTCTGTATGTTATATAGATTTGTTTGTCCTGGTGTTTTTGTTACATGTTTGTCTGAATATTGTTTTATCATAACTAATGCGCCCACTCTGACATGAATTGTTTCTGTTTTTAGGCTCCACATTCGAGTTACCTCTATTTCCAGATCTTTGTATTTTGAAAGTTTCTCCATTTCTTTCAGAGAAACGTTGTCATCTGTTGATATTGTGAACATATTTCTTCATAGCCAGGGCTGAACAGCCTGAGACGATATGGTTTATTGTTTTGTGTCCATCTCCCCATATTCTTCAGATATTGTCATTTTCTTTTCATAATGTGTTTTTGGTACTTTCTGGTGGGGAGGCTTTGGTCTTGTACTGGAATTAAAAGTCCTTCAGTCTCTGCTTTGCGTCTTGTGCTTCTCGGCCATTGTTGGGATTTTGCTTTATCTATTTCTTTTCTGTTTAATTTAACCCAGTAATTGCCATAAAGCGGCTTTTGTTACCATCGATTTATCATGATTCGTTGCTGTTCCAGTTATAGCTTGGATTTCAGTTGTTTTACTGCTTTTGTTGTTTCTTCTTTTTTTTCATAGTTGTTAGGTAGTATGACTTCTTTGTGGTAGCTGACAGCTTCCTTAAAGACTGAAAACAAATTTTTCTTTTGTTCGTGATTTCTGGTTATCTATATTAGTTTTCCTTCCTTCTGAAGTAGATATTTCTGTAGTCGTATGATGGTTATTCAGTAATAGCGGTATAACGCCTCCACCACCTTCGATACGTTGTATATATATATATATATATATATATATATATATATATATATATATATATATATAACCCGTGTCAGATCTTGGATGGTGCATCCTACATCCTGTCATAATTTTTCTTGTTTTCCTGTCTCTTTAGATTAGCTCATTTTGCGTCCAGTTAAAGATATTGTAGCTGTAACTTATAACTGGGACGACTAGAGTGTTGATACCTATTCTCTTTTTTTTCTTTTTTTTTTGGCATTGAGTTCTATCATCATTAATCTAGCTCCTCTATAGTATTCTTTCATTTCCGTGTGTTGTATCGTATCTCGTTCATGATCCCTAAGTATTTGTATCTCTGACTTTGTTCTAAAACTCTTATTTCATTTGCTTTATCTTGTGTGAGGTTGCTACTCTCAACTAGTTTTCCTCGTTTCAAGGTTGCTTTAGCACATTTTTCCAAGCCAAATTTCATGATTATATCTTTGGTAAATCCATGTACTGTCTGTAGAAGAGTTTCCAACTGTTTATCATTTGTAGCGTACAGTTTTATGTCATCCATATAGAAGAGGTGGCAGACTGTTTTGCCGTAACAATTGTATCTACATCAAGTTCTGTTTAGCATGTCAGTTAAAGGTGTCAATGCCAAGCAGAAAAGCAGTGAAGAGAGCGTGTCTCCCTGAAATATTCCTCTTCTAATGGGGATGGTTTGTTTTTTATGAGTCTCTCATTTGTCTGGAACTGTAGCACTGTGCCATTTATTCATGGAATGTGTTATATAATTTATGATTATTGGTGCTACCTTGTTTGTGGCTAGTGTTTCTAGGATCCATGTGTGGGGAACACTACCAAAACCTTTTCGGTAATCGATCCAGGCCATTCTTAGACCCTTCTTTCATCTGCGGCTGTCTTAAGTAATGACTTTATTGATCATTAGCTGAAGTTTGCAGTCGTATGAGCCCGTCCAGTATCCCTTTAGCTCTTCTGGAAACAGGTTGTTTTCTGCCAGATGCTTCCTCATTTTCTGCGATATTGTTGCAGTGAAGGCTTTGTAAATTGGAGGTAGACAAGTTATTGGTTTCTAATTTTGTGGGTCTGCCGTTTCAGTGGATTTGGGAATTAGGATAGACTTCCCTTCCTTGAGCCATTCAGGCATTGTCACTTGCTCTGTTAGTATGTCCTTAATTTTCTCTGCCAGCTGTTTATGTGTTCATGTCAGATATTTTGACCAGAGGTTAGTGATATTATCGTGCCAGCGTGCCTTCTAGTTGCATATATTTTCCAGTCCCTGGTCGACGTTTTCTTTTGTTATAGGAGTCCAGAGTTGTTCAGGTGCGGAGCACGTAGATCTTTTCTGAGGTGGTTGACTGTATTTGTTTCCAAAATTCTTCAAGTTCTTCTGCTATTGATGCTGCATTGGTATCTGTTTTAATTTTGCCACGTTCTTGGTAGAATGATTTGTGTTTTGAGTTGAACTGCTTATTTTGTTGAAAGAAACGTTGGCGTTTCTAATACCGACTGGATGTTTTGAAAAGAATTTGACAAGATCAGTAAATATAAAGACTTGCTAATAGAAATTGAAAAAAAATGTGGCACTCCAAGGCGACTACCGTACCGGATTTCGCTGAGGTCGACTTTGCGTTTCATCCTTTCGGGGTTCATAAATGAAATACTAGTTGCGTACTGGAGTCGATCTAATCGACTGGCCTCTCCCCACCAAATATCAGAAGTTGTGCCTGTTGTAGAAAGGGTTATTATTATTATCGAAGTTGTTGGTTATGGTGATGTTGGTGTTGGTGTTGTTGTTGATGCTGCTGTAAAGGCAATGAGCTGCCAGTATCGTTCGCATGCCGCGTTAAATACTTCAGCCGCTACGTTCCGTCTTCAAATTCTGCCTTCGTCAATTCAAGGTCGATAAATTATGTACCAGTCCATAAATTAAGCACAGGGTCGACGTACTCGACGAGCCCGTTCTCCCAGATTTTGAGGCTTTGTGCCTTTAGTAGAATATACTATTGTTGTTGGTGTTGCTCTTAGTATTGCTGAAAGATATAAATTTAACCGAAATATAGACAAGTTTCATAATTGCGTCCTTGTATCCAAATCAGTAGAAGAGGGTTGTTTGAGCACATGTGAAAAAATTGAAGCATATGTGAAAAAATGTTTGTTATTGTCTTCACAAACAAAAAAATAAAATTGATTCTCCAGGCATATTTAACATTATTATGATCACTCGTATATTTCGAGCCCAGGCTTGTTTGATTACTAACTGCATCTAAAATTATGTACCGAAACATGAACATTATATCGTAAAACGGTCATTTTACTTCTTGAATAACAAATTTTTACATTTTTTCCCGTTTCCTAGTAGTAATGTTTTCAATAAGCTTACACAGTTTTCCGTTATGCTTTAGCGACTTTTTCTGTAGTAAAATTCCACTCCACCTATTCAGTATCAGTCACATGCATACATAGATTATTTATTTCTGTTGTTTTAATTTCCTCTTTAATTAAATGCTTGGGTGTTTTTAATGTCAGTTCGATCTGTTATGTCTTTATATTTTTATTCAGTAGTTCAGTAGACCTTTTAATATAAGTATAAAATTTAAACTTTAGAATTGTCGGTATATTTTCGATTTGAGATCAAATTATTCTCGAATTACTTGTATGGCATTATGATATGCTAGCTGCAATGTTTAGCTATTTACATACTTATTTGTTATCATTGATAGCATTTAATTTCGAAGAATAAAATTGTATTCTATTAACACTGATTAAATTAAGATCATGCTTAGAAAACCGGACATTGATGTATATATAAAAGAATTGCATTTAAAATGAAACTGATGCTGCATAATCACAAACTTAAATGATAATGTAATTTAGAACATAATCGTAAGTATGTAAGAAAAACAAAACTGTAAATAAATGATGGTTTTCATGAGATTCAGAACTGTATTTTAAAAATTAATCTAGATGTGCGTCTAAAAATATTTGTGTTAAATACTAGTCAGCGGTATTTTGAGAAATGAAATGAGTTTAACAATCCTGTGCATTTGTGTGAATGTGTATATGTTAGTGTGTGTATGTATATATGTATGTGTGTGTGTATAATATATAAGTTCAAATTAAAGTTTTGAGTATGTTTCTTATACCCGTAGGCTTCTGTCGTCTTCCACAGTAATTACACTATTGTTGTTGGAAATACCCCAGGAACTCCTCAGTATGTAGCGTAGAAAACAAGCGATAAAGTAGGAGAGTGGGATACAGGGGAAACGTGATAGCGACAACGATCGTTTCCATACATCCTGCCTGATTCCCTCACGGTTCAGACATACGGATACTAAAAACATACTGTATGAAATCCGAGAACAAGAGGGCTACTTTAATGATATATCTATTATTACATCAACTGAGGAGTTGCCTCTGCTGCGCATTCATCATGTGTTGCAAATCTTTTTGGTGACATGTTAACAGGTCTCAATCTTCTGCACATAAGAAGTCATCGATGTGAGAATGAAACATTTTACTTTTGGCATAATCTCTTTTGAAATTGAAACTTTTTCTCCTTTTCCAATATTTAATATATATGTATATATGTAGGTATGTGTGTGTGTGTGTGTGTGTGTGTGTGTGTGTGTGTGTGTGTGTGTGTGTGTGTGTGTGTGTGTGTGTGTGTGTGTGTGTGTGTGTCTGTGTGTGGCTGTACATATATACTTTTAAAATCATTAGATTGCAGCTATGCTCAGTCACGGAAGAGATACGAGTGAAATAAATATACTCGAGTGCATATTTTCTATGATATATTTTCGATCGGCTCATTTTGCCAAAACGCAAAAATTATGGGGAGGTAACACGGGTTGCGATGTGGTGACGTATCAATTACCCACGTACTCACACACAAGCATACATGCACAAACACACACACACACACGTACATACATGCACACACCCCGTGTTTGTGTGCGCGCCTGTATGTACATATATTTTGCATGGATATACATGTGTGTTCATATTCATATATATATACATTTATACGTAGCCAGAGCAAAAATATGGGAGATAACAGTTGTTTCCCGCAAATATGTATATTTATTTGTCCTGCACTAACGTATATATATATATATGTGTGTGTGTGTGTTTGTTTGTGCGTGCTTGCGTACGTGTGTGTGTGTTGTGTGTGTGTGTGCGTTCGTGCGTACGCACGTACGTGTATGTGTGCGGGTTTGTGTATGCTTATAAACCAACAGATGCATCGTCCTTTATAGGACTGCCACATTCTGTTGGCATTTAAACATTAGTATCCAGTACTCTTACATATAAAATTCAGTCAAAAATAACACGTTATACGTTATGAATCACATTTATATCCTCTGTAAAAATGTTGACCGTCGCATCGATTCGTCAATGTACATGTGAAAGATACCACAAAAATCTTCTTTGTATGAAACTTGAAAAAAAATTAACTTACGTTTGTGCGCCTGTGTATGTGCGTGTGTATTGTGTGTGTGTGTGTGTGTGTGTGTGTGTGTGTGTGT
>NC_068981.1:45997398-45998897 GCF_001194135.2 Octopus bimaculoides
TATATATGTATATATATATATATATATATAGAGAGAGAGAGAGAGAGAGATATTCATATATATAGCTGAGATAATATTCGATTAAGTAACCATAAGATTGATTTGTTATTAGTCTTTATTTCGACTAATCGTACTACTGTCCAATATGGTTGGGACCCCGTGCATTACGTTGTGTTGCCTCCATTTTGCAGTCTGGGTTATATCAGGTGCATCCATACATAAAGTATTGCTAAATATCCTGCCTTCGGGCGTCATGTTTTTATACGCCCATCGCGTTAGGGTACAATAGTTTTCTTCAGCTGATATTCGAACCGTAGCAAACAACTGACTCTGAAGAAGCTGCCATGACAATTAAAACAAAGATGTACGTGTAAAATTGCGCATAGGACGCAGTGGAAACCTATGTAGGTCCAAGGGGATAATGCTGTATATAAATGGATAAAAAAATATGGATATGTAAATCTCCTTTCTCGTGATCTTTATTAATTTCATTATTTTTCCCAACGGAAAATATGTAGACCCAATAAAGGACATTCGGATTTACCAAGCGGGGATAATGACCGAGTCTATTTAATCATCAATAACGCGAGTATCACCAACTTTCGCTGTAGCCAACCGGCATTTAGAATCAACCTAATAGCTATAATGTAACTGCTACGAGTAGATATCCCTTAAATGCATTTTGGAAAAATTACTTTGTGTCTATATATATATATATATTTATTTATATTTATATAAGGGCATTACTATATAATAAGGCCTTACGCCATGAGGGACTCTAAGGTCAGACTACTATAAAAAAGCACATTTTTACCGAATGCAGGGAAATAGCGATGAACAGTCGTCTATATGCTATGCTGGATACATGGTCTTCGTTTGGTATGTTGATTCACTGTTTATTTCTATTTTTCTGGACCATATTATACTGACGAGTTGTATAATACTACAATAACTACGAAATAATGATCTATAATTTAGTTCGTATTTTTAAGGGGTTGGGTTTGAGAGTTGCATTTCCTCGCATTCGGTAAAAATGTGCTTTTTTATAGTAGTCTGACCTTAGAGTCCCTCATGGCGTGAGGCGTTATTATATAGTAATACCCTTATATAAATATAAATATATATTTCGGGAATAAATGATGGATTTTTTCCCTTATGAGTTTTTTTTCACGCTAGCTACTTGATAAATTCTTGTAAAAGAATTCGTCCTATTATTGAATTGTATATATATATATATATATACATTGCCTGATGGAAGTATCGAAACTTCAAATAATGTGACTTTGAGTATGAGGATGTCAAGATTTCCATCTTTAAATTAACTGCAGAAGGATCTATTCTAGTCTACGATATTTGAGTTGTGCTTTATTTCTATCCTTCCTCCTTTGCTCTGCACTGTTTGCTCTCATATACATACATATACATATGCATAGATATGTATAAATATATATATATATATATATGTGTGTGTGTGTGTGTGTGTGTGTGCGTGTATGTAT
>NC_068981.1:45998907-45999738 GCF_001194135.2 Octopus bimaculoides
ATATATATATATATATATATGCATACTCACATACGCACACACACACACACACATATATATATACACATATACACATGTATACCTGTGTATGGATGTTGGTTGGCATATATGAGTGTATATTTACTCACACACAAGTATAGAGAGAAACACAGTCACATACATCGGCACATAGTTTAAAATACGTTTTCTTTGTCTTTTAACTTTTATATCACCGACATATTAAAGAGATTTTTAGAATTTCTGGAAACTTCATGCTGTAATTTTGGTTTGCGCTTTAACGATACACATTTACATTACTAGCCAACACTACACTTACGAATTAGGCAGCTGTCCAAAATCTACAATTCCCTCATTATCTACTAATAGATAACAGTCTTTATGTTCAAATAAGAAAAGTGACGAGGTTCTTGCATAGAAACTGCAGAAGATAATACCATCGTGAGTTTCGAATTAAATAAAAATCAGCCAGTCACAATGAAACAATTACAGCCTCTTATCTTCATTATGAATGACCATATATTTTATCATTTTATTAATAATATTCAAGATGGTAGTATTATACGGCGCATTAACATATGGCAACAGGCATTAATATTCGACAACTTTGTTTAATGCCTTTGCCAAATATACGAAAGCAACCAATTAGACAGAGGCTATTAAACACGTGCCTGTATCCAAACTAAGCAATCAGTACACTGAAATCAGCCAACTGTAAAGCATGTACATATGTGTGTGCTTGAGAATGTGTATCTGAATATATGTATTTATTTAAATGTGTGTTTGCCTACACACACACACATACACACATACATATATATATATATATATATA
>NC_068981.1:46000077-46000694 GCF_001194135.2 Octopus bimaculoides
ATATATATACCCATACATAATCACACACATGCACAAACACACATGCACACAAACACACATACACACACAAATACACATATATATCTATATACTCTTCACTTGCAATCCGCTATGGTTTCGTGGCATGTCACTTATATTCACGAATTACTTAGCTACCTAAGTAATGGAGGAAACAAAAGCACATACTCGCCTCTCTAAAAGAGTTAAACAGGCAATATTTCTGACCAAGCGAGTTTCCTTAGGATTTGATTGGTACATATATTCTCTCAAATACACACTACCTTCATCAAATAATACTTCTTTACATCGAGGAAGAGATTGGACTTTTATCCAAAATGTTAGGCCAAATAATTTAAGAGTATGAATTTAACTCTAGGCAATCTACTATCATAAAAAATTCATTAACTTATAGACAAACGCTCAAACGCACACAGCCATGCACAGATTCAGACACAGACACACATATAACAACATTGATTTATAAGTATACATACATATACACACATACACATATGCCTAAATCTCTATATATAGGTATATGCATATATGTATATATATGTATGTATGTATGTATATATCTCCATATATACATACATACATACATACATACATATATA
>NC_068981.1:46001425-46004849 GCF_001194135.2 Octopus bimaculoides
ATATAATATAGATTTAATCAAAAGATTAAATGTGGTACTTAAAATGCTTCAGGCAGCAGAATTTGGTAGGATAAAAACCAAAAACAAAATCAAGAGATTTGGTGAATAAAATTTGAAGTTAAGCAACAAAAATTCAATAGGTTATAGCAGTACGTACGTTTCGTACAAGCTCTATTTATTCATGTAGTGAGAACACCACAGAAAATACAATGAAAATGTACTCCTCAGCTGCATAATGGAATTTCATTTTAGAAAGTCATTTTGAAGTTGTTTGCAAAAAACAAGAGTAAGAGAAGAAAACACATCTCGACTATGCTGCTGTTTCACAAGAATTTAAAATCTAATTGGAGGGATAGTAGTAATTTCAAATTGTGAGGAAGGTAGGTTAGGTAGTGGTGGACAGCAGGTTAGGGGTAAATCAAGCATGAGAGACAGAAAAAAAAAGAAAAAGAAGAAAAGAAAGTAATGGAAGGGCAATACCCTAAGGTGTGGTAAGAATTTGGAAAAAATGTAAGGTAAGGGAATTAAGGTCAAGGTATTAAAGAAATATATCTATTCTACAGTATAAATAGAATAATGCAATGAAGCACAGGATTACTAAGTTCAAAACTATAGGGAACAATAATAATTAGAACAAGATAAACATATCCAGTTAAAATAAGATATAAATTAATATGGGGTGGTATTATTTATGGGTAAAACTATAAAATTAAGGGCCAAAATCCAAACAGAATGAAAGGGGAAGAGGGAGAGGAATAGAGTTAGAAAAACAGGACTAAATTAAGAGAAATAAAGCTAAGGTTTTCGAAAAAGACTCAGAATAACTTAGAGAAAATGTAGGACTACTATCAGTGAGTTGGGAAAGGTTAAAATGTATTCTAAGTATATATTAAAAGTCATACCTCAAATAAAATAGTTATTAGTCAGGGAATGAGAGAAACTAAATTAACAAATTTTGCAAGATTTACTTTTTAAAAAATATATACTTTTAAAAATATTTAAAGGTGCGGGAGTAACAATGTACACATAGAACCCTAATGTCAGATCTATTGTTAATTAGATTAGGGTTATCCTTAAGTTTAAAAAATTCGTAAATTTCCATAGAGCACTGTCCACAGCCATATCTACTATTTCTATAAGGTTGTGCTCTCCTGATGATTTCCCATTTAAGATTAAAATCAATACTATTTTCCTTCAATTCCCAAATTTCATTAGATAATGATGTGCTATTGGCTTTATGTTTAAGTCTAAATGAAGAAAAATGGTTATATAATCGCTGTTTAAGATTGATTGTGCAACCAACATAAATGTAATTATTAGTTGGAGTAGTTACTGTACATTTATAGATGCACTACGAGTTAAACAACGGCCAGATACTGGACTGTGGGCTTTAATTCTACAATTGCAATTAAGGGGCTTATTAGCTATATATATATTGCTATGTTGATTATTGATACAAGTATCTAAATTATTTACATCAATATTGCTGGTTGTATTATTAGATATGCAATTGATATTGTTTGAGCTAGGAAGATTTATCTCATCAACTATGTTAACAGTTGAAGTATTAATATGTTCATTAACATGTCCATGATTATTGGTTGCGTTGGTGTTATTAATAGTTTGGTAGTTATTTGTATTGTTATCAATAATAAGACAATTTTTATTTTCAAGAGTCCTAGCTAGTTTAATGTGTTTTTCTTTTTAACTTATTGATAATAGATATTATTTGGTTTGGAGTATAGTGTTGAAGGCCTCATTGTTATGTCGGTTGTGTGTGGAGATGTAAGGCAGGGTCTTCAATTTTTCTTCCTTCTTTGGTTTTGGTTGTCTAAGTTCTTATGTATTGAATTTCAGGAATCGTTGGATCGTATTGTTGATTAAGGTTTGTGGGTAATTCCTATTGATAAGTGTAGTTTTTAGTTCTTAGAGTTATGTGTAACGGGTGTTTGTGTCTGATACTATTGTGCATATTCTTTTGGGTAAACTAAATGAAATATTCATCCTCGTGTGTCTCGGGTGGCAAGAATTAAATGGCAGGTACTGTTTCGAGTCCGTAGGTGTGTAATAGATATTTTGTCTCTATTTTGTTCCCGATTTCTTAATAAGGATATCTATAAACGGTACTTGTTCCTGATTATATTCTATCGTAAATTGGAGGTTTTCATTTATTCTATTTAGAAGTGTTTTGAATTCATTAAGTTTCTCTACACTTTCATTCCAGAGGATGAAACAGACATCGAGATATCTTTTCCATTTGTTTTTAATGTAGGAATTTTTAATTTCACATATCCTTGCTGACTTGGAAACTTAGTACGGATCCCTAGCTATGAGGTTAGAACTTAACTGATATCCAATTATACCACTTACGCAAGAGCAAGACACCTCATTTCACGTTGCTGCAGTTCACTCAGCTGAAAAATATATAGTACCCGTATTTCATAGGGCCATATTCATTCGGGACACGTTTCTGTTGAGTGCTCAGCCACTTTCACTTAACTCCATGTGCAGGCTTTTCCGTTGATCGGGTCAACTGTAACCCTCGTCGTTGTGACTGCCAGTTAACACACACACACACACACAAACGCAGGCATATGTATAGTTCTATGAGATTATAATGTTATAAGTAATGACACACACCCACACTCATTGTGTTGAGTTAGATGTTGTTCAATAATATGGTAACTTATTTACTTTATTCGTCAGTTAGATCCAAAACAGCCTAGAATTCAAAGTTCTTCCAGTTCTATAATACAGCACTGATATCATGTTTTTCCCTTTGAGGTGAAGAACTCCTTCACTGAAGTCTACACCTTCTTTGGTTGATGTAGAGTCGCGAGTGTGGGAACCGAGCCATGGTTCGGAACAAATAAGAATCCGAGGGAGGCAATACCGCACTCTATACAGTGTAGATTCGTTCGGACCGATATAATAAGTGCCGGACTACAAAAATTACGTGCTTTTATCAATTTGTTCTACTAAAGTTCTTCAAGTCATTGCACACAGAATTGCCGCAGTCTAATGATTGAAACAGATAAATGATAAAACACATACGTATGTATGTATGTATTTATGTATGTATCTATATATATATATTTCTCTCTCTATCTCTCTCTCTTTCTCTCTCTCTCTCTCTCTCTCTCTCTATATATATATATATATATATATATATATATATATATATGTTTGTTTTGCAAGATTTTTGATGTGAAATCGTGTGTTGAAACAGATGTTGTTGTACTTGGGGATGGTCATATTGCGAGTTTAGCCAATAAAAACACACGCACTGTATATTTGGTGTTAATTTGCTTCAGCTTTATATTACATTAATCTTAATCTTATTTCGGCCAGAGTTCTGATGAGGTCACAGAAGTGTGACGAAAGAACTCTGGCCGAAATAAGATTAAGATTAATGTAATATAAA
>NC_068981.1:46005043-46009132 GCF_001194135.2 Octopus bimaculoides
TGTGTGTGTGTGTGTGTGTGTGTGTGTGTGTGTGTGTGTGTGTGTGTGTGTGTGTGTGTGTAGGTGTGTGTGTGTGTGTGTATGTGTGTGTGCCTGTATTTGTGTGTATCTTCACATGATTGTGTTTGCGTGCGCGCGTGTGTGGAATGGTATCAAGTCGAACTCTACATTGTAAAATTGACTGTCTGAAACGTAGACTATGCTCAAATATTTACTTAAAATAATCACTGTATAGAAAAATGCCTTTGTATAGAATCGCATTCTGGCGTTTATGCTCATTGATATTTCCGCCTCCACACCAAACATTGAGTAACTAACATTTCTTTTTCTTTTTCTCTGTTGCTAGTATATTTATCCTACATCAAGACCAAATAATATTTATGTTAGCATTAATGATATATTCTGCCAGTATACAAAGGTGAAATAAAAAAAAAAGATTAACATGTTATCGGTGTAAGAAACGAATCTTACAGCAGGTTTGCGTCTCGGCAATGTTTAAATTACACATCGATGAATTTGATTGTATATTCATGTATTCCTTTGTGATTCTTTATTCTTATACATTACGGTTTACATTATGCTATCAGTTGGTAAGAAGAAATACATATACATCAAATATCTAACGCCAACACTTAATTTTCCCCGAAAAGCTATTACATAGTCAATATCACCTCTCCATTATTATTTCTTATATACACAAATGTACTGGATCTCTCGAATTTCAAGGACAGTAGGTAAATTCATATTAATGGAAATCTGAAAACAATACCCACGATCAACTTTTTGCTGCGTGGTATATAGCAAAACGCTTAAAGGGTCAGCTAACGACTAATGTAGTAAAATTTAATTCATAGGATATTAGTTAAGATGCATAATGTGTTCTGTATATGTCCGTTTCAACATGTTTAATGCAGGTATTTGCATACGTGAGAACCCGAATCACGGCGCAAAATGTAAATGCCGGTAGTTTCATCCATTTGACTTATTCGTCAGAACCAAATTCTGAAGGCGCGTCGTGGAAATGAACTGAAACAAACTAGCATTCACACACAGACAGTTCAGCAGCATGGACATATCGTTATAATAAGAGAGACAAGTAAAAGAAAAATTAAAACTCTGTATGTGTATGTGCGCGTGCGCATGCGTACATGAATATGTGTGCGCGCACACATGTGTGTCCGTGTATGTGTGCATTGTTATGTATATCAAAGTATAATTTTATATTTGCTAACTTACCAAAAGATTTCAAACCAGAAATGGAGAGACAAAATCCAGTAATCATCAGAAATAATTTAATAGAACACTGCATCTTAGTTTAGTTCTTCTCAATTCAGAGGCTTGAATCAAATCTGAATGTTTTAAAATCCCAAGAGAATTTTATGGATGCAAGAAACACACGGATCAAACCGAAATGTTAAAGAACAGGACTGTTCAATTATTACGTAGGATTTATGCGTCTTGAATTGGTTCCTTTAATCAGCAGCTAAACGGTACCCTCAGTCTATATATTATTTTTCCTGTAGTGTAGTGGTAGGATACCAAGAGAGTGAGGTAGGGATGCGAATGGAAGGACGGGAGTGCGACGATGAAGGATATTTTATATAACTTTTGATGTATAAAATACAATCTTCACCTATTTTCTACCCGAACAAATCTTTGTAAAGCATATTCGGAAATAACCAATATAAGCTGCATTTCTCGATTCTTCGTTTAAAATATGGATATTTATTTCAGATCTAGCTAGTTTTGTGTAAGGAAACAAAATATACAAAAAATTGGAAGTGATAGCTTTTACTGTCCAGCCTACTAAACATCGTTTTAAAGCACATAACGAATGCGCATTTCAAAATGTATCATTTAATGTCCCCATAAATTGCGGAATATATTCAAGGGAATCAGTTTCAACATATTTACTCAGAAATTGTTTGAAAATATCAGCAGCATTGAAATTATAATTTCTTTGGACAAGACCGTAAAAATATACAACTATTATTCAAAGATTCACTTCCATCTAACTGAATCTTCACTTCCAACTTGAGTTTTAACATTTTGATTAGAACAGTAAAGAGTTAATATCACGGAGATAGCAAAAGGCTTACCGACATTGCATCTGTCTTTACATCCTGGGTCCAAATGCCACCGGAGTAGACTTTACGTGTCATCCTTTCGGGGTCGATAAAATAAGTACCATTTAAAAATTGTTCTCGATGTAATCGACAAACTACTTTATTTTAAACAAATATTACCCAAATAGAAATTTTTTCGGGGAGAGAATTGTCATTTGACAATTAATAATATGCTATGTTAAAGAAAACGAATGACCTGCAGGGGCACCGTATTTCTTATTGCACTCGTTAAATATTGCACGATATATCAAACGCTCTTATAAGTCAACATTGTGCTAGCGGTGCTATCATATCAATTGTTAAGGTTACGTCTACAGATTTTCTACAGAAATTATAATCAGCGCTGATTTTGTAACGACGTTTCGTGTCCGAGTACGCCAAATCTATATCTATAACATTAAGTATTTTTTTTTGTTTTTGTTTTTCACAAACAATGAACAATTCTTCAATGATTGTAGAATGCTTACTGACTTCGCGAATGAAAGTATTTCAGTTTCTGTCAACTTTAGGGTGAAAAGGTACAGGTTAAAGTTACATATCCCGGGTGAAATCTGATTCAGATATTTAATGATTAATTTAGTAAACGGAATATACACGTCGAATAATTATTGTTTAGTTCAGCAAACATATAATGAAACAATATTTAACGAACATTATCTGCCATATTCTTATAAAAATATAAGAAATTAAAAAAAGGAATGAAGAATGTTATTCATGAATATGGTTCTATATTTTCAAGAAGAATATTTAATGGAAAACATAATTAAAAAGATGTCATGCCATGAATTTGATTTTCTTCCCATTATTTTATTTTTCTGATAACATTTCTTTGTATAAGTCAATGTTTGATGTGACACGTATTAATTCTCATTAATGTGGATATATTTTTTTGCTGGTAGTTGATAATTATTCCTGCAAAATGATTCTCACATCTGAAATTATATTTCAACTGCTATATCAATGAATTGGTTCCGATAGAATCACTGTAATAACGACTGTAGGAAAAACATCTCCAATTACGAAAACATATTTTAGCAAATACTTGAATAAAACTACATTAAGTGATGCACGAATTTATTGAGAGATCATATGAGAAAGCTCCGAAATACGAATTGATTTGTGGTCGAGGAATTCATATCTTCATACATATATTTTAAAGTATTTTTTATAAACAAAGAATCTTTCAATTTGTGTAAATATTTACTGTTTTCAATTGGTTTATCGTCCTTATATGTGATTAAAAAACAATCATCATAATTAGAAAAATATCAGTTTAATATCCACATGTTCAATTATACATATACACAAGTATATATATGTGTGTGTCTGCACATAGTAAGAGAGAGGGAGTTAGAGAGAGAGAGTGAGAGACGAGACATGGCTGTGTGGTAAGAAGCATCGTTTGATGAAAGCTAAAGAAAGACCATCATTTATTTATGTGTGTGTGGGTGTATTTGTCCACCACAAACCACTTCAAGATTTTAGTGAGTTTACATAAACGAAATTTAGCCGTTCGGTCAAAGATACCAAGAGAGTATGCACCAAGGTTGATGCTCTCAACTAGAATTTATCACGTGTGTGCTCTAGCATGACCACAAATTAATGACTGAAGGAAATAAAAGAAATGCACAAGGACACATATACTTAAACATGTCTGTATTTCCATGACACAACTAGCACTATTCTTGTTCTACATTCATACATGTGTGTCTGGGTGTATCTCTGTTTGTAGACATATGTTTATGTGCTGTTACAAATAATACAACATTTTAACCTTAATCTGATGGTTTACTGTATACATTTGTTGAGTTGAAAGTTAACGTTCTTATGCAAGAATTTCGTTCACAGTGACCTCGACGTTTCAGTCAGGTAAGCGTTCGTTGGACTGCCGAAGGTGGCTTAGCTGCCCTGAAACATTGAAATCACTGTGAACTACATTCTTGTTTCTTGTAAAAGAATACTA
>NC_068981.1:46009182-46018482 GCF_001194135.2 Octopus bimaculoides
AAGATATGCATGTGTGATTGTGTATCGTGAAAGTAGTGAATAAAACATTGATGAAGAAAACAAGGAGGGTTCAAGTATCAAAACTCATTATAAAATCAGTTTAATGTCTTAATGTAGTCATTCATAAGAATAAAAGTATAAAAAGCAGTACTGGTGACGAGTGGAAGAAAGAAACATTCGTTCGAGGAAATAAATCGGTCAAGAAGTGTTAACAGCCAAGTTACAATGTGGTTCTCTAAGGAGTGTTATGAAAGGTGAATGGCGCGCGCGTGTGTGCATGTATAGGACTGTGTGCGGGTACTGGGGGAAAATGAAGTTGAGCGGGGATGCTGTATCATGTAAATGTTATGGGTTCCTCTTTGTAGATGTGAGGGAGTATTAAAGGGCAGGATAGTGACGATTTGGGTTGTTGATATGTATATAGAATTGTATATTGTGCGAGATGAAAGTGGAAAAGAGGTGGAAACGAATGCATGTATGAGTTGAAAGAAAAAGTAAGATCTATAGAGAAAGTATACTAGAAATATCTGCAAAGTTATGAACCTTAAATGCTGTTGGGAGGGAAGTGAGACACGAAACAGAAAATACTGAGAAAGAAAAAAATGTAATATAATATTTGCAAAAGAAAAAAAATATATGTTTCAGACAAGAAAATTAATGGAGCACTTAGAAGGGCAAGGTAAACATGATAGGTGTGTGAGCACGTGTCAGAATTTAAAGCGCAATACATATAGGTGGAAGGGGGAAAATGAAAAGAAAATAAGACAAAAAAGCAATAAAGAAAATATTTTTAACAATAAAAAAATTTTTAAATGAAGAAAAAATAAAAAAAGAAACATAGAAGAAAGGTGGGTGTTCAAACAAAGACAGAAAATAATGGGAGAAAAATCACTGATAAAAATGAAATCTATATAACATTAGGGAAACTTCTGTTGAGGTTATTTCAATGGTTAAAGGTCTGTAACGGAAGAAACCGATAAGCGAAAATCAAGCGAAAGCACATGTATGAATTTAGAGGGTTTATAAAAGAGTAGAGAGAAAAAAAAAAGAAAATATGCTTTTTCAAATATTTTACACAGTGTGAGTGATTCCAAAGTGTCAAAATGTGGTAAAATGAGAGATTCTAGTGGAAAATCACTCAAGAAGAAAACAGACAAACTGAGTTGATTCGGAACGTTTGGCATCGGCAAAATACTGTAAACATGGGTGGTGAATGAAAGCTGGCCGCAAGAGGAACAAGCAGATTTCTTTTCACAGGAGAGCAAGACGAGGAAGTTTGGGAAGATAGAAATGCTATGGCTACGCGAATTAGTGCCAGGAAAACATCTTAGGGGAATGTAGATATCAGTTCATATGTGTGCTTGTGTGGGCAGAGATTAGATATGTATCAGTACGCGCGTGTTTCATATAGTATTTATAGGTATGTATGTGTGGAGTAATCAGGGGGCAAGATTTAGAGGATATGAGGCGGTTTATATGTAAGTGTAATTGAGAAGGAAAGAGTGTGGAAGTGTGTATGTAACCAGAGTATATGTTATTGGGAGCATATTAGTGGATGAGAATTTTCAAGATGTATGGTAGACGTAAGAGTGGGGGCTTGTCCAGGTGCATGGAAGCAGTGTGAGAGACGGATAAGTGAGAGCTAAAGAGAAGGGTGGTTACAGTAAGAGGACACCTGAAGAATTGTGGGTTCAGTTTCACTGCTTGGCACCTTGGGCAAGTACCTTCTATGTGCTCATCTCATCTTTGTGCATGTACATATATATGCATGTTTTTAATATTTATGTGTGCGTGGTCATGATTAGTGGATAATACTGTCGTTGCAACGTAAATGTTAGAGGTATTTGGCGTTGTATTGAGTTTGAGGAAGGGTGCAAAGGCATATGTACATAGTTGTTTCTGTGTATGTGTATATGCGTACACCTAAGTATATGGTGATGAACGTAAAATGTTACAGGAGATGCATTGGACTGGAAGCTCAGTCGCTGTTTTGCGTTGGTTGGAACCCCGATCCTGGTTGTAGATTAGCCCGTGTTGAGGATTAACCAATTTTAAGGTGGAATGTCTGAACTATCAGTGGCCATTCGATTGAAGTTCACCAGGAGGTCGTACGTCTGATGGAAGCAATAAGATAGCTCGTATTTCGTGATGACAGATATTATAGATTGATGCAGAATGAGCGGTCTCTTGCGCAGAGCTGACAATTGCAGGCACCGGATGTGTAAAGTTTCCTTCCAGATGTCGCGAAATTTCCAGATGAAACGAAACAAAGAAGTAGTATTCTCTCTGTCCCTTCATCATTTCGTCCCTTTATCTCCTCATCCATTCATCTAAGCGAATGCTTACGCTGCATAAACCATACATTGAAGGGCGTCGTACTCCTGTAGCACCTTGTGATTCCATCGGAATATGTGAGGGTGATTCTGTAGACTCCAGCCCTTGAGAAAAAGGATAATTCTAGAAGGCAGATGGTAGGATTTAGGAAATTTCAGGTTGGGGTTGGAAGTTGTGCTAGTGCAAGAATTCGTCTGCTGTAGCGTGCAATGTGAGAAGCGATGATATGCATATTATTTTTGCGACTATTACTATTAGAAAGAAAGGAAAGTATGAGACTATTTGCTTCTTTAAATAAAAATACTTAAAAATTATTCCGGACACACAGTTCCAATATTAATTAAATCACTTCACGCTAAACTGCTTTCCCAAGAGATGTGTCAAAGGAATACATCTAGCACTTAATATCATTTTACGTAAATATTTGGTGAAATATGTTAAGATGTTTTCGAGAATGGGAATTTATTATCAGTTCGTTATCTCCGAGTGAACAATACAAAACAAATATATTGATATAACAGATGAAGTGTAAGGTCGAATTTCAGAATACATACATACATACGAACATATACATATGTATGTGTGAGACAGTGTGCGTAGTTTGTGTGTATTGATAATACTCTGCGACCAGAATATAGAAAAAAACTAAATATTAATTAGTCGTTTGTGAAACTTCCATCAACATCTTTAACCTTAAGGGAAAAGCTACCTACAGAAAAAAAAAAACAACAAACAATATTGAAGGCAAAATTAATAATGTAGCAAATAACTGATGATTCTTTCCCTACGTCACGAAAATAAAAATTCTTTCTTCTTTTCATAAAAATATTGAATACATTTTTCTGGCAAGATGCTCTCCCTTTATATGGCAAAATACGGTTTGAAGCATGAGTGAACTGTATTTCACTAACTATATTGAATTATAGTTATTAGAGTCATGAAAGAAATAATCAACCTGAAACGATTGCTTTCGTTACTGATTCTTTGAAGAACAATTAGATTACTGCATGTTTGTGACTGACATTCCGCAATTTCTTCATGTTGTTATAAAGGTGTAATTGTTAACGAACATTACGAGTGCGTGTCTGCACGTGCGCACACACACACACACACACACACACACACACACACACACACTCGCATACACAAATATAGGCACACATATGTGTGTGTATATCTAGTACATATAAATCCACACTATGAGAGTGTATATTGACTAAATCATACATTTCCACAAGTCTCAACAGATTTTCACCAATCTCTTCACACACGTTACTTACGTCTCATAGATGGTCATGTACTATAACATTTTATCCAAAGCGCCTGTGTAAATTGACGGAAAACACGGTGGTTTACACAGGGTCATTCTCTAATTCGTTGTATGTACATAGCTTTTTTTTTTGTATGTAGGGTATTCCATACTTTTTAAATCTCTATAGTTGTATGTTGGCATTGGAAAATATCTTTAGTGGTTATCACATTTTTTATTTATTATTTATTTATGTTATAATTGTGCATCATTAACTTGGTTGGAGAACATTATAAAAGTGAAAGGATTTTGTCTATTTATTTATTTCGGCAGTCCACCTTTAATTATTCATTTACATATTGTAATTATGTATTATTACTTGGTTAGAGAATATTGTAAAAGAGAAATAATTTTTACTATTTATTTATTTCGACTAGGAACACTGTACGCGATGAATATCCAATTGCAAACAATATTAATCTCCATATTTAATCTCTATTAAACTTTGGCAAGCTTACCGTTACCTATTTTGAGTTACTTGAAAGGTGATATTTCCTTCCTTCTCTTCTATTTATAGATAACTTGGTTTACCTACGAATGCGTTGTTTCATTTTAAGGATGCGTATTTACCCCTCCGTTATGATATTTCTAACGCGACATCTTTTCACTGCCAACTGCTAAAGATTCAGAGCACTATTCGTGGATTGAAGTCAAACTATTCATGATTTAAGTTTTCATTACGCGAAGTCAGTTTCAAATGGCCATACACTGTAAGCACGTAGCAAATACATTTCTTTAACTTTACTTTTTCAAAAAGGTATTATACTGCTATTTTTGAGTGTACCAACCATACTTCTCTCCGAAAAAATAACTTTGTTCGCTATTGAATAAATAAACTCGCAAATGGCTGACTTTATTTAGGTGTGGTTTATGAACGATAAAGCCCCCTGATGTGTGCAATTATCATTATAATTATAATGCATATAATCGGTCTCAATTTGGTCATAGGCAGTATATACCCATCTTCTGACGCGGCTAAGCAGGAAGAACATTTCATAGAGGCTTTATCGCTCATAAACCAAACCTCAAAAAAAGATAAGTTTGTTGTTTTGGGATGGTTGTTGTCTGGAGCTGTTACGGTTCCTCTGTTGAATATAGTTATTGTTATGTGGTTTGTCGTTGCTGATTTTACTATTGTGCCTAATGTATATCTGTATGATTGCTGAGTTGCAGGGTCAGTTTCACGGACACTTCCTCTGAAAGGGATGTTTATATTATAGATTTAGTGGTGGCGTAAGTCATTCTTTTAATAATGCGTTGGGTCCCTAGAATACGTTTGGAAAGGACAGTCATGCAGCAGACATAATCTTTAGCATCGGGAATTACGATTTGGGGTTTCACGTGTAGTAACTATGATATTCACATATCACATACAGCTTTACAATAAATATTTACCGTGTAGCTATTGAGTGTGATTTAGTTATTAGTGGTGGCGCTGGGTGGTGTTGCTTGGACGAATTTTGTGTATTGCCCAAAGTAAATTGGTGACGTTGCATTAACTGCGCATGCATAATCTTGAGAATAGCGAATAATTTTAGGCCTCGTGTGTTCATAGATATGAGATTATTTAGAGTTTTTCAAGGACATATGAGGTATACATTCAGATTGAGATGGACAATGGGGGGGGGGTGAGACAGGAGTGATTTTTCACTAATTGCAGTAGTAGTAGTAGTAGTAGTAGTAGTAGTAGTAGTAGTAGTAGCAGAAGCGGCAGCAGCAGCAGTAGCAGCAGCAGCAGTTATAGTAGTAGTAGTAGTAGTAGTAGTAGTAGTAGCTGTAGTAGTAGTAGCTGTAGTAGTAGTAGTGTCAGCAGCAGCAGCAGTAGTAGTAGTAGTAGTAGTAGTAGTAGTAGTAGTAGTAGTAGTAGTAGTAGTAGTAGTAGTAGTAGTAGTAGTAGTAATAGTAGTAGTAGTAGTAGTGTGACAACTGTTATGATGAATCTCTTGTGTTTTTGCCTGGTCGTTAGAAATTCGAGTAGAGAAACTCTGGCTGACAGCGTTATGGAAGAGGGCATCTACTGAGCTAGTATTGAAGATGGACTGCGGCTGCTGATCTTGTTTCTGATGTTTATTTGTGGTATAGGGAAGTAGCTGTGGAACATAATGGTAATGATGATGGTTGGTCAGGGAATTCTGAATAAATGCGGAATGCAGATAGCTAGATACAGAAAGGTCATTGTGCTAATATTAAGACGTAGCTTGGCTGTTGGTCATGTTGTTGTTGTTGCTGCAGTTGCTGTTGTTGTTGAGCAGTAATTGGAGGACATACCATTCGTTTACTCTTTTACATTTTTACTTGTTTTCGTCATCTGACTGCAGCTCCGCCTTGAAGAATGTTAGCCAAAACTATCAATCACAGTACTTTTACCAAACCACTAAGTTACGAGACGTAAACACATTAATACAGGTTGTGAAGCACTGATAGGGGACAAACACAGGTACAAAACGCACACAGACATAAACACACACGCACACACACACACACACATACATACGAAAAGATACGTTCAGTTTCCATCAACCAAATGAACTCGCAAGAATTTGGTGGTCCCGATGTGATAGTAGAAGACACTCGCTCAAGTTGTGAAGCAGTGGGACTGAATCTGGAACCATGTGGTTTGGAAACCAACTTATTACCACACATTTACATAGTAAAAATCTCCAAAAATGCCAGTGGATTAATTTAAACGAGATGTTCATACGTTTGAGTTTGTTCTGTATCTGCTACTCTGGTCGATTATTGAAAATTTGGATTGTTGTTTTGGCCAAATTAATCAAATATGAAGCATTTATATTGTCAATTTCAGCAAGACAAAGTCATGCATTTATAAGATTGTTGATATCATTCTCAGATCACGTTTCTTTATTATTATGATCTGCAAGGTTGCGAGCTGCGGAATCGTTAGTGCGCTGGACAAATGCTTTACGGCATTTCGTCTGTCTTTACGTTTTCAGTTCAAATGCCTCCAAAGTCGAGTTTGCGCTTCATCCATGAAAATAAGCACAAGTTGAGCACTGATGTCGATATACTCAAGTAGGCCTCTCCCTTAAATTCACAGGCTTTTGCCTGTAGTGGAAATAATTACTGTCATTATTATTAAACAATGATGGTAATAAAAATAATCCACTCTACTATAGAAATTCTGAGGGTAGGAAAAAGAAAAATTCGATTACGTTAGTCCTAGTGTTCAACTGGAGTATTATTTTATTGGTCTTGGAGGCATTTGAACTCTGAAGTCCAATCAGAAGAAATGCCGAAAACTATTTTCTCCGGTGCAGTAACAACCTTAGTACATTTTCGTCCAGTATCATTATTTCGCGGTCGGACGAAATATTTGCGACATGTATTCTATTTAAAATGTTCTGATTTAAAATGTTGCTGAGGCTAAGTCTACACATTTGTCTCCCGGAAGAAATACATCAGAGACACCCTAAGGCGATGGAGTGTCAGAAATGTCTTATTGTAGAAGAGCACGCTTTACGGTATTTGTCGTAGTCTGTTGTATACTGTGTTGATTTTTTTCCCAGTTCATCAAAGTTCAATGCAACCGGCAATTAGGTTACGCGTGTTTAATACTATCTGTGACAAACATTGGATCAGAGATATTGTTTAATTATCACTTCAAACTCTTTTTCTTTTGTTTCGGACGTTTTGCATAGTTTATTGAGCCTTGCGCTTTATCTGTGGTTAAAAGATATACAAAACACACACAACAAGCATTTCCTAAGATTCAAATTTTCTATTTGATAAAAATTCCTTCATGTATACGAAAATAATTTTATAAAACTTCTTTTTTTTTTCTTTTGTCTCTTATGACAGCAGTATCGTTATGGTCATTGACCTGATAACGAAGAGAGATATTAAATGCCGAAAAGTGATTATATACGTCTATGCTTAGTTAGCTTTCCCCTTCAAGTAGAAAATATTTCGACATTATTCGGATGTAATTATGCGAGAATTCCATTTTCAGACTTGTATGTAATATTAGATTTCTGAAAGATGCACACAACGTAGTATTACAATACAAAATAATGTTCATCTTTCAGAAATTTAATATTACCAAGAATTTTGAAATTGGAACTCTCGGGAAATTACTCTTAAAGAAAGATACATACACACAGATCATGCATGCATAGATATGGATGCACTTTCACTTTCTTTCATTACGTCTTTCTGCTAGCTGTTTTTGTCTCTCTTTCTCTACCTCACATTCTCTCACTACTTCTTTTTCTTTCCTCCTCTCCTTCCTCTCTCTCTTTCTCTCTCTGTATTTACAATACATACATACATACATACATACACATATGCATACATACATGCATACATAGATACATATATACATATATGCATACATACATACGCACATATATACATACATAAATGAGGCTGATAACATCATAAAACTTGGAAAGTAGCTCCTTGAGCAGAATTCCTTATCTAATAAGCTTATTGACATGTCCAAGGAAGTCGCACAACTCTACCTTAATTTTTCATCAGATGAAAGGATGCGCGTATATCAGCAGAACAAGATGCATAGATATGTTAGTAGAAAGCTCCGAGATCATAGCAACATTGATCATTACAGTAGTCTATCGTAAACAACATCGGGGTTACTACCTCCCGCTTTGAAGGGTATGCGTTTGCAATACAGGAACAGGAAATATCAACGAAATACCTGATGCAGAATAGGAACAGAGATAAAAGAAAAGCAATAACATGTGACAACTGATGCAGATTTCATGGAGTTAACACCGAAGATATCATCCATATCATAAGCAGTTCTCCGAAAATATCGTCACGGTATTATCTACCAATGAAAATGATGTTGGAGCTAGGACACTGTATAACGATATACGTTTGAAGAATAAACCCAGTGACAAAGAAATAAGAATCCACAGTATGGCTGAAGACATAGCCACTCATAGTAAAAATATGCACTGGTAGAATGTCACACTAAAATACAACATACAAAATGTAAGCATAATGTACATATAATACACTTGGGATAATGGTTTGGGATAGAGTAAAACATCTGTACAGTTGTGGAAATCAGCTCCAATCTGATATTAAGATAAAGCTAAGGATCGTCGAAAAAGGAAATACCTACGCTGAACTATTTATAAATTTGCAGATTACAAGTTCAAGTTTATACCTGTAATATTAGGGCACTAGGATATGTAACACAACTTAAATACCAATCTTGAGAAATTAGACTTCAAAAAACCAGAAAGGAGAAAGCTGATTCGAAGATTACAGATCTAATTTATCACTAGATATGTAAAAATCTCTAAAACTTTCTAGGTGTTTATCATTTAAGTATATATGAGCATGTCAAAATATGCAAGTATATGCACAAGAAGATATGCATAAAACAAAACAAACAAAGATGCACACATACATACATTCACAGACACATATATACATAATACAAAAATACTCTGTTGGTGTTGCTGAAATTTCAATGAAAGAAATTCGGATCTGGGACAGGAAACAGCTGTTTCTGTTGCCAAGAAATCTGGAATTGAAACTGAAAAATAACATACATACATAATACATACATACATATATGCATCCATACATACATGCATACATGTGTACATACATACATACAGACATACTTGCATATATATATATATATATATATATATATATATATA
>NC_068981.1:46018668-46027462 GCF_001194135.2 Octopus bimaculoides
TCTCTTTTCAAAAATTGGATGCATGTTTTAGTATAACTGAGAGGAGAGGAGGTAATGAAATATAATTAAATATAGATTAGAATAAGTTTAACGAACAAAGCGGTGTACATTAATTTGAACTGAAACATCTTATTAAACTTCTTTCTTTCATTATTTTCGTATCATATTCCCTTCTTAATTTATCATATTCTCATTTATGAAATCTAGACATGTTCATTCATGGATTAAATTTTCCTCAGAAGTAGGAAATGAAATATTCAGACTAATATATGTTTGATTTCATTTTGAGAGTTGTAGTTTTATCTATTTCTCTTTTTGAATGTGATATTAAAATATAAAAAAATAGTCTTTTCTACTCTAGGTACAAGGCCCGAAATGTGTTTTTTTTTTTTGGTGGGGGGCTGTTAATAGGTCAACCCCAGTACGCAATTGGTACTTCCTTTAGCGATCATATAAGGATGAATGGCAAAATCGACCTCGGGGTAATTTGAACTCAGAACGCTAAGAGAGACGAAATACCGCTAAGCATTTCGCCCGGCCCTGCTAATATTTCTGCCTGCTTGACGCCTTAAAATACAAAAATATTGAAACCTCTCGTTGATTATATAACACTTATTTATTAAGATTAATTTAAATTGAACATAATGTAATACACTATGTATCATGAAATTATATGAATAGCATATGAAATTCTCCCATATCCCTGAACTTACAGTCACTTACGCACTTACACAAATACATCCATTAATGCTATTTTTAGCAACTTCAAGCTGTTAATAGAATTCTTAATTTTTTTTTTTACCTTATCACCTTTAACAATTCCTGCTGAGTCTACGAAAACCATGCTCTCTGCTCTTCTTTGACTTACTGCTGTAGAAAAAAAGAAAAGAGTAGTAAATATATAAACTATATTATGTTTAACCGATCTTATAACTTTAAAAAATTACTCTTAGATACTGCTAAATTCCATTCACTATCAATGTAGGGAACGAAACAGAGTGGTGTGTTGGAAGCTTCCACTGTCGCCAATCACTCATTATCTCCCTCTTCAGTAAGAGGGAGAAAATATGGAAGAAAAGATTCAGTACATCTACTGACATTTGCCACATTACAAGTGAATAGCTTTGCTACACTGGCCTAATTCAATTTTACAAATCCAGGCCAATTGCCACCAAAGGCATTTGGGATGTTGCTGGTTGTTATGATCGGCAAATATCACTGCAGCTCATTGAGTTGCGGTAGATGTTTGTCATTCTTTACTACATCGATTCAATTTATTTAACAAATTTGCTTTAAGCTGTATTTATTTCCATATCACATTCAGCACACACAGACCCACATTTTAACTATTTGTCATTGTAGCATTCCTAATGCATCGTTGTTATTACAATAAAGCTAATTACCGTTAATGTTAGTAATGATTACGTGATTCGTTCATGTCATGGCGAGTATCGAGGCTTGTTGTAGTTTACGCTCTCTATTATGGCTATGACGGTGGAGGCGCAATGGTCCAGTGGTTAGGGCAGCGGACGCGCGGTCATAGGATCGCGGTTTCGATTCCCAGACCGTGCGTTGCGAGTGTTTATCTGGCAAAAACACCTACAGCTCCACAAGGCTCCGGCAGGTGATGGTGGCGACCCTGCTGTACTCTTTCACCACAACTTTCTCTCACTCTTCTTGTTTCAGTTGTACCTGTAATTCAAAGGGTCAGCCTTGTCACACTGTGTCACGCTGAATATCCCCGAGAACTACGTTAAGGGTACACGTGTCTGTGGAGTGCTCAGCCACTTGCACAATAATTTAACGAGCAAGCTTTTCCAATGATCAGATCAACTGGAACCCTCGACGTCGTAAGCGACGGAGTGCCAACAACAACATATTGCTATGACGACCGTGCAATGGTAACATTGGATAAAAAAATGTATAGTATAAGGAAGTCTTCCGTGCATTATTTCAAAAGTTTATAATCAAAATTTTTATACAAATCTTGCCTGGGACAAACAACAACAGTAACAATTCCAGAATAAATAATGCTAGTTTAGCAATAATTGTCAACTAGTTATTTAGCAGTAGTATGAGCTAAATATTATCCACTGCGCTCCACTACATACACTATTAACCTACCGCATGTAGAAGTGGCCAGCATTTTCTGCCAGATATAGTGTTGATCCACAGACAAGGGTGAATTATAGGAGACATTACATTTTCGGTTTGTGAGAATTTGAATATTATGTTGCTACCAGAAATCAAAATATTGTAGATGTCTGTCGCTCTTTGGTGCATACATTCAATATAATTTAAAATATTGCATCGAAGGCATTAAAACTTAATCCAACTATGCAGAAGACACACAGAATTGATAGTAAATAGTTATTTGTTACTAACTTACTAATGACTAAACATCTCATTGGTTATGATAGATTTTCATTTGATATCGAACTTATTGTCTCTTTCAAGTGAAATGGACATGAGCAGTGATTTTTTAAATATTCTATAAACTCTCCCAAATGAATTTTCTGCACCTGCAAAACGGATTGTCGCACGCGCATCCACTTCACATTCCCTTTTTAAAATTGATATTGACCAAATTGGTTTTATATATTTTGCCAGCTTGCACTTTCTCGACATTGAACTGCAAAGAGAGCGTCATTGAAGATGACTCAGATTAAATTAGGTTGTGAATAGATTTATATTTATTGTTATTGCTTCTCAATATTATCGTCCTTAAAATTAGCATTAGTTTGTTATGCTAGCTGATATGAAATGATAATCTCCTATGATATATGAATAACACTGGGGAACATTTTCGAAAACAATAAAAAAAAAAACATTTTAGTTATCTTTCTTTTACGATTAGTCCTACCTAATTCGATGGTACCAAGTTCAGATATACTCTTGGAAATTTTCTATCACGTCACATTTTTCTGTTGAATAAGAATACATTTTTTACACGTCAATTTCGCCATTAAGTGCAATACTAAAATAAGGATCTAACACAATTCATGTAGTGTTTTTTTTTTTTACAAAATGTTTAATTATACATCTTAGGATAGATATGTCTCTCAAAACGGAGTGTCAGTTACTCAAGGAAGGAAATTCTTTTTTTTCTGCATTGCGTGAATAACAGCATTGTGACAGTATCTTTGCAGACATCAGCTGTAACCAGCCATCATATTTGTGATCCACCTGTATTGATACCTAGTCTCCATGGGTTTGATATCTTGGTGACTCATTCTCCTTTCTCATCACCCATAGTATCATGACTTTCAGGAAAGTACTCCAGATGACTGTGGAGGAAATGTACTAAATTCATGTAGCTCCGTACTCAAATTGTGGTTAACTATCTGCACAAGTTGTTGATAATTTGATGATTTACTGTTACCCAAAATATCAGTCTCAGCTGCAGCAAAAATACTCCACGCTTTATTTTAACGCAAGATATGTTCTCGTAATACTGATTACCCTGCAAGAGCTGCGTAATTTGTGGCGCGTGAAACACATCAATCTTCATTTTCTCACTAGACAAGTCTATAAAATGTTTGCTCAGATATTTAAATCAGTCCCTTTCTTAGTATTTCAACTCATGTTTTGCACGCTATATGAGATGTGCAGGCTTTGTCTCACTCACACAAATTCATGCCAATATAATGTAAGGTCTCTTCACAAAAATCTGTGATGTTGTTACGCTGTTTAGGTAAGATGTAATACCCACAAATATAGCATAAGACACCCGGACTGTTTTTGCATTATCTTCTCTCACAACCGGTTATAATTCTGAAAAAAAAAGAGAAACGTTGTTGTCACGTGGGGAAACTATTATGAGAATTGCCGACAGTTGTAAAGTAAGCAAATGCAGATATGTGATGGCAAAGTTCATATATAAAGTGAATACATAACACGTAACAACAGTATTCTGACCATGCCTGGCAAAAAGTGATCTTGACTCATGTGACCTCATAATTAAAAAAATAAGTGTTCATTCAAAATACCAATTTTCATAACAAATATGTAATTTTCTTTAAAGGAGGCCTCACCTGGTTAGCAAAGGTATTTACACTAAATCGAATACTGTAGGAATATCTAGACAAAAAACAGAAAATCTTACAAATATGAAACATGTATGATATCATGAACAATAGAGAAATGTGTTATTTGTTAACATCTCATTGTATAAAGAGCATTCGCAGCGCCATCACCATGACATTTTAAAATGGTTAGTTTAAAAATAGTAGCAGCTGCTCAAGTTTGATACATTTTATTTATTGCAGATACTTAAATCATAATTTTATTTTCCCTTTTGTAGTTGTATTTACTTTAAATGATATTGATAAAAATTTATTATCAAAGTTACTTCAACATCCATACATGGGTTTGTATTTCATGAAGCCAAATCTATTCTTAGAAATGGTGGCAATACCGGGAATGTTCAAAGAGAGACATTTGAGTTTGTGAGAAATCTTAAGGTGACCGTGCAAAATGGCTTTAATTTTCAAATTATCACTCCTCAAATTACAAGTAAACATATCTTCAACACGAGACAACAAAAATCATACTGCCCAGTGTAATAACAACGTGCTAAACAACACGATTGTGGCTTGAACTGAGAACGATGATGCATCGGAATGTTTGAACTAGAGTATTCAATTACTTTTGAAGTATATTGACGGAAGCACTCGTTATATAGTAAATTATTAAAAATTCAGTGGAATTTCAGATAAAGGAATGTTTGTAGAAAACTAAACCATCGCTAGAGGGCAAGCATTTCAATAATTTAATTCTAAAAGATTTGTTTATTTTATTCGTGTTTTCAATGTGATTTAAGGATCCAACCCTCTTATCACCTTTTCTTATTTGTTCATTGAAAAACATTAGTAATTAAACCAGTATCAAAATAAAAGTCAGATATTGTAATCAAACAATTATCGGCAACCTAACCTGGAAAGAGCTCAAATAATACACAATAACATTGTACTTAACACATTCTAAAACTAAGCTGTAAACACATTTTTAAGTATAAACACACTACCAAATAAAAATAATAAAAGGAAATTATTTATATTTTACATGTTTTTGTTCTATAATGAAAATAAGCTTACAAATCCTCATTCAAAACGGAGAAAAGGGGAATTTTTTGAGATGCGTTTCTTCTATCATTTCAATTTTGCATCTCTGAATGCTCTGTAAATATTTATAACAACATGGTGTTAAATATCTTTCTGCCTGAATCCATAAGCACAAAGGAATAATGAAGCAATAAGATAAAAATTGTAGACACCAATTTGATACGAGATATGGATTGGAAAATTATGTTTTTTTAGATAAGTCATGGTGTTAATGTAAACATTTTCTACCTTAAAGAGGAGCGACACTTGACATCATGACTGGAAACGCTGTGGAAAGAGAACACACTGTGACTATGAATATCCATCACTGTCATAAGAAAAATAAAAACGCTGCCTTCTCAATCTCTCACTAATTGATTGACTGTTATATTCTTTAGTCAATCGTAAATTATGCTTATCAAACAGCCATTTCCAAAAATATAGAACCTATTCCAAAAAGATAAGTGAATATTTAATACATATGTATTCTGTGAAGAATACAAGGAAATAACAAGACCTGTAAATTTAGAAGAGTATTGAAGATATATGTCTTTGCTAATTGAATATCAGCAGATATAACATAAACTTATACGCATCTAAGGTATGGTTCTAGGTGCTGACTAACGCTGTTATACGTGTAGCGTTTAAGTAGGTTATATGCTGAGATAAAAACACGTGAGTAAATGCAGTTCTTTAAGTAAAACGAACAGCAAAAGTTTTATTGAAATCATTATAACTTGTGCGACTAATATTGCTTCCATTATTCTTAAAACTACTCCATGTGCTATTGAGTAATATGCACTATGTCACATTGCTGACACGCATTTCGTTCGGTGCCTTTTGATACAATATTACCGTAGTATAGATATAAATGCCAATTCTTCTCCTTTTCTTTTATCTACAATCCATAAGTATCTTTTGGACAGTATTCAAAGCCACTGTATGGTATTGTTAATTTCTTTAGTGACTCCTTGTCATTACTCCGGTAAGCACGAGGAGTTTAGTGTTTCTCAGGAGATATAATGGAACCGAAAACTCACCTACACCTTCTATTCTAGTTTGTGATATAAAATATTATATGTCAGCCGTTGACTAAAATGTTCTCATCATGCCTCAAGTATACTTTGGTTCGTAGCGTTTCACTTAATGTACAGTTAATTTTCTTTTAGAGGAAGACATCACTGTGTTATGTATTCAAGAAACACTTCAATTATTCCACGTCAACGAATGTACAGTGTAAACCCGCTGTACCTACAAGTTTGGTAACGAATCTAGCGGCATATTACCTCTCACTGGTTTTACAATTTTAGTATTATTCACTTGTGACCAGCTGAAAAGTAAAATAATATTAACAGAATAAAATCAGGGTACTGCTATACTTTTCACCAGTTTGAAATGGTCGTTACTAGAGAGAAATTGATTTAACATTTTAACTGGTGTCTCGGGATTTTTTAATATATATATATATATATATGTCTTATTCCACAGTTACTGAGCTCCTTTACAATAACTGAAATTTCTATACTATAATAAATTTTGTCTGCTGTAATCTTCCGAGTAAGAAAATTCATTCTTGTATTTCACTTCACTTGTAAGATGATTCTTTTCTGAAGAGCTCTAATGAGGAGAAATATAACCAATGCAAAAACGACAACTTTCGGCTGTTGCTTAAATGCGAGTTTTCTTTCCCGATGATGGTGTTGTACAACTTCTATCTATACATTTATTACACAAATATGTAATTATAACAAAAGCCGTAGAAATCCAGACGAAGTTTCAGCATGAACAATGATCTTAGCTTGTATTCCGTATAAACATTGTGCAGAAGATGTCAATATGTGTGTAAGAGCATAAACTAAAGTTTATAAATTCCATAAGTAAATGTTGGACAACAACCAATGATAATTCACATCCGAACAACAGCCGATTAGCAGCAATTATTATATTGTAACATAGAATCAGTAAATATACCAGAAAAGCATAATTATCATATAGATAATTACGAGAAAAGCGCCGATGATTAATTCTAGAATTCTATAAATATATTTTGATTCACCTAATATGTAATACATTAAAACAAACCTAGCGTAAATCAGGTTCATTATATGATTTCCTGGAGGAAATGCGCTCGAGTGTCTAAAGAGGTGAGGACAACAGATATATGGAAACGAAACAAATGAATTTCATAATATAGTATCCTCTCCAGAACTTAGTAGCTGAAACACACTGTGACCAATATCGTTATATGTGGCATGCATAATGATATTTGAGATATTCTCGACTGACACCCTCTCTCCTACACACATACATACACACTTATATATTTAAATATAAAACTACCTAATTGGCTAGCTATATAACAAGGTAGGTCGTGTGAAATTCTTGTGAGAGCTGAAAGCCTACAGAGTGGAATTCCCCCATGTGAGCGTTTCAGTCTTAACTACTTATACGCTGAGGTGGACGGGCCGCATTAACTTTCTAATTTCTGGATGCGTTTCTTATACCTTCTGTGATGTTCTTTGATTAGCAACACATATGGGTGGTTAAGGTATCCAAAATTCAAGGTACCCGTGGTTTTTTAGAAAATGCCATTTGTCACTTGGGTAAATTATGCCTTTCAAATTGACATCTATTCTCCCTTAGCTAAATATTTTTCATTGCTTTCGACCGTTTGCCATGAAATCTATATAAAACCCATGCAACATGTGTTATATTTCATCTAATATATTTTATGAGTGTACTCGTATAAGCATGGCTGCAATTATACTTTTATAGATGAATCCATATATATATACGTGGATACATAAGTATATAAATTTGAAATAGCAAAAGAAAAGGAATAGAACTCGTTACGCGAGTGTGTACAATTAGTAAATATCAAACACTAAAATGTGCATATGTTTTGATATAGGCACAAGCATGCGCACACGCGCTCACACACGCACAAACACACACACGTAAAAATGTATACATACATAAATATATACATTCGCCAAGTTGGACCACTGAAATGAACATGTTAATTTTTCATTCTCTAGTTAGTTCTTCTTATTCCTTTCTATCGAAAAGCGTACACTCGTAACGTGAAAAAATCTTCCATTTTTCCCGAACATCACACTAATACACTAGCTTGTTGTTCCTACACCTGTCTTCATCTTTTTTTTTTCATTACTTTGAACTATATATATTTATATATGTATTAAAGAAGTTGTAGATGCACTTGGATTCGTGTAGATTTTCAAAGAGTTAACCGGTTTTTCAGATTTATCGAATTTTGAAAAGTTGAGATAGAAAGACGTAGAGCTTGCCTTCAACTATGGAATGCATGAAACCTGTGAAGTCTGTAAGCATATAAAAATGAATAATCTAAACAAATAGAAGAACATTTTCAAATTCTCACATATATATTTATATACATATTGTTGCTATTTTACAAAAGTGTAGTAAGTCCCAAATATAGCTTTTTTTAAGAAAACGAAAAGACAGTTTCACCATTCTATAGCAAAACAGTTGCACTACGCTTTGACAATTTTTGATATCTTTGCATCTGAAGGAGCTCGAAATACGATAGTTTGACAAAAAGAACCGGCAATTGGCAACCCCACAAAAAATATTGAAAGACACGCACTTCACCAGATTTATACATACGACAGTTTCACATAATAGCAATGATATATATATATATATATATA
>NC_068981.1:46027472-46031604 GCF_001194135.2 Octopus bimaculoides
TGTATGTATATATGTACCATCAGACAGACACACTCACACACACATATATATACAAATATAGATATATATTTGTATGTTTAGATATTGTGTGTATACTTATAATTGCTTACGTAATTACAAAAATAAAACACAAAAACAATGAGATATCTATCCATATGTCTCTTGCTTCTTTCTGCCTATCACCGTCCCTATATAAGAATATATATATATGCGTGTGAGTGAGGATGCACGTGTGTGTTATGACTCCGGATTTTTGTGTGCATCCATGTGTGATATGTGTCTGTCTCTGTGGGTCTGTCTCTGTGGGTCTGCCTGTGTCAATATGTGCGAGTTTGAGTGTGATATTTTGCGTATTTGTGTCCACGAGGGCGTGTGTGTGTCTGTGTGAATTCAGTTTCGTTGATTAGCTTTGATAAGAATTGTTCTAATCACTTGGTTATCGAAAGAAATATATTGTTTTTCTCACACTCCACCGCCTCTCTAAGCTCTTCTTTTGTAAGTGCATAAATCTATCTTGGCTCTGCTTGTATCGAGATACTAATTACTTGATATCACTATCGTTTTGTCTAATTAACTATAATTCACGTCCTTAGTCTCACGGTATTTAAAGACCTCTAGAACAAAATTGATACGATATATATGCCAAATGATATTAGTTTTCGTATTTATCAATTTGTTCAGAAATTATCTAAGTATAAATAATAAATAATAAATGTAGAATATATTCTCAACAAAGACGAATACTGTATGACACATTTCTTTATTTAAAGTTCTATAAATTTCAACCGAATTCTGTTTAATAACAATCGGGCATTTCACATATACACACCTAACGACAATAGAGAAGATCTTCGTGTGAATAAGACTATTTTATAGAATTAACATAGAAATAGTAGTTTCAGTTTTTGCACAAAGCCAGCAACTGCAGAAGAGGAGGTAAGTCGATTACATCGACCCTAGTGCCCAACTTGCACCTTGAACCCGAAATATTAAAATGCAACGTCTACCTCCTCGGGATTTGAACGGAACGCTGCTAACCATTTTTCCCGCCGTACAAACGATTTTGTCATTCCCCCGCCTTAATTAACATGGTTTGTGTGTTTTATGAAAATTGAAGATTGGTTCCTTTTATATTATCATTATTTCAATGTTGAGACTTGTTTCAACAAGCCGTTGGGGAATATTCACGCAAACATTGCTGGCACGGAATATATTTTCCTTTTCCAATTTTCAGATAACTGCAGTTCGTGTGACTGATCTTCCATTTACAGACTTCCATTAACGTATCCCTACCAACACACTGTAAACGTATATATATATATATATATATATATATATATATATATATATATATATATATAAACTTTGATCTTAGTCAAGACGCCGGGATATTGAAATATATGGCCTTGGAGCCAGTTGGATTACTAACATTCGCAGTTTTCTTAAAATACTTTATAGATTTACAATCTTTGTCACTAACTCTCGAAGCACACAAATGTTATTCGCAATACAGTTCCTTTCATTAGGTCCATGTTTATCAGACTTCTCACATCACAGATACATGCACGTGCACCAACCTATGTAATTAAATATTACATGTGTTTCTGTCTGCGTTTGCCTTGTGTGTTTCAAATTAGGGTACAGGGAAAATATCTACAAGTTCTATTTTTTTTTTCTGTTTCTTCTTTTCTTTTTCTTTTCTGTCGGTGGTGGTTGGTCATTACGCTGTATATAACAACAAACTTTTCAGCGTGGAAGCTGCTACAATGTAAAATTTTGTCGCCGAACCTGAACTTTAATCATCCACAGTACAAAAAACAACATTTAAAAGTCGGATGTTTGTGTGAGAGATCCTTTTGTCTTCATCGCTTCATCTTACGTCGGCAATTACAACATAAATCATTTCCCTATGAATGTGTTTGAAGAAAGATTATATTGTCAGTTTTCTGCATTATATTTTGAAATATATTTTAAAATATAAATGGTATACATAAGAGATGTCGAGACAATTTTCCTTTGTAGATTGAAAACCTTTTTAGCTTTGTTTCAAATGAATCGAATCTAGAAAATATTGGATTACGTTTTCTTACCAATTTCAATACCATATAACAAATAAACTTTAACTGGAAATTTGAGTTGTATTCAAAGGGTAATACCTTTGTGAGTGAAGAATGCTAAGTGATTGGAATCTACCGAATGTAACCACACACGTTTGACATTATTGTTATCATAACGTTTTTTTTTTCTTTTTTCTTTTAAAGTGCGTAGTGATCAGTGTTTGCAAAGTGAAAGATTTGCTTCCTTTTGTCGGTAAATGGGTGGACATTGTTTTGGGGGTAAATTGAACATATTTCACCAAGTGTAAGTGTTCATTAAAAGAAATTTTGACGGTATTAACTGGGAATCGAAACTGTATTTCCTTCTTTCCTTGGAAACAAACCAGAAAATAATGTTAAGTGGAAAAGTTGAAGAGAACATCATAAATCAGTATAGTTGTTTATTGTTCACAATAGATGTCTAAGAGTTTAATTAAGAACTGTCAAATATATCATAAGAGTAATTGGCATTTAGGAGAAATGTGAGTAGAGATTTAGCATCGTGTACTTGAATGCGGGTTAAAAATGGGGTTAAAAATGAATTAAATAACAAACACTGTCATAAATACTGATTTCCCGTATCCTTTGCACTGTTAGAGACATTTATGGCCTTTATCTTTGGACACAGTAGTGAAAGATATTCAGCAAACAAATGCTCAATGCTGAAAAGAAAACACGGAAAGTTTCGATTTTCCTTGAATAAAAGTTTAGGATACAAGCCAGACTACACACATGTTAAAAATAAAATAAAGCTATAACATGAACATAACACAGTTCTTTTTAAGAAGGCATACAATAGCGTGCTTGATCTGTTAGTCTAACGTAGTCAACATAGCATATGTTCAGATGTTTAAGCTACAGGTTACACAGGAATTCAATCCAGGTTGAACTAATACGCACACACAATCTCCAATTTATTTGAAACTACGTCTACAAAGCGTCAAATGAACACCATAAAAACTAATCAAAGAGTTAGTAATCTAAGTACATTATGAATATACACACACAGGCACAGGATCTTGTACGAAATTCTGAGTTATTACAAAGATATATTGCAAAGTTACCTGCGTAAATAAATTTTAAAAATATTCAAATGTAGAGTAGACAGATGATATAGACCTAATTAGGATAGCAAGAGACATATTTGAAGACGCTAATTTCGGAAAGTATATTTACAGAATAATGTGATTATGAATGGATTGCATGTTTGTGCATCAACCACAGCATTGTGGTTGCAGTCTTGAAAATAAATAGGTGGTAATAGCTTTCATATAGTAACTTTGATAGGTGTGATATACATAGATACAAATATTCACAGACATATGCGCGAAGATGAACATTGACACTCTCAATAAAAGGTACTCTCCTAAACACGCTCATATATTTGCGAAGACGTACACTCAAGAAAATATACGTATATATAAATATAGAAATATACGTATGCAATACATTGTTATGTGAATGTTTACGGGAGTAATTTTGTTTGTGTACGTACGTACGTATCCATGTCTGTGCTCGTGGGTGTGTGTGTATGTATGTTTGTGTGATTCAGTGCGTATGTGCGTACGTGTATGTATGTGTGTGTGCGTTTGTGTACGTGTGTTCGATTTGAGATTAGGGGAGAGTAACATACACTTAATTTACACTAATTTATCTGTAAAACCACATTGGTAACTTGTTGTAATGAGGTGCAGCACTGGTGTTGTGTCTCTGCTCTCTATTCTTTTTCATCTCCGCTTCTCTGTTAATCTGCCGATAGTTTGGAAAATTTAAGAATACTTATTTTGTGGTATAGTTTTGGTGGTTATACGTAGAGTTTACTTGTGGCACATGTGTACAAGTGGCACATGTCTGTATCAACATCAACAATTACATCTAGGAAGTCGAGATTCAATTAGTTGCTATAAACTGTTACAAAGTTCTTAGAAAGCCTTCTTAATATTATTCCTGAACATTTGAATACATTCATTTATAATGCACATCTTCGTTTCTTAGCTTGTATATATATATATATATATATATATATATATATATAT
>NC_068981.1:46031866-46035453 GCF_001194135.2 Octopus bimaculoides
TATATACATTCGTTCTGTTCTTTTGTCTTTTATCGTTTTACTTCTTTCAGTTATTTGACTGCAACCGTGCTGAGGCACCGCGTTTTTCATCGAACAAATCGCCCCCAGGACTTACTCTATCGGTCCTTTCGCCGAAGCGCAAACTTACGGGGACCTAAACACACCAGCATCAGTTGTTAAGCGATGGTGGTGGGACAAACATACCCAAACAAACACATAGACACACGCACATATATGTATACGACGGGTTTCTTTCAGTTTCCATCTACCAAATCCACACGAGTCTATAGTAGAAGTCCCTTTCCGAAGGTGCCACGCAGTGGAACTGAACCCGGAACCATCTGGATGGTAAGCAAGCTAGTTAACACACTGTCACTCCTGAGAGAGAAAGAACATGAGACAAAGAGGGGGAGAGAGAGATACAGGCAGACAGAAACCGTGATACAAACATGTATGCATTTTTTTGTCGTCTTTGTCATCGTGGTCACATTGACTTTCTCTTTCTCTCCCTCACTCGCGCTCTCTGTCATGCCCAGTCTCCTTGTCGTTCCCGTTTAACGTCTCTCGTCTCTCAAATAATTAACCTATTTAAATAAGTAAACCATGAGCGATGAAAGGGTAAATAGCTCTTTGTTTTTCGAAATTAGCTTTGAAACTCTTTTGGAAACATTTCAATAGTTCCCACTAAAAGATACTTCCTAACACAACACAGCTTTGCAAGGTAGAAGTCATTGTAGCAGACTTCTCTTGCAGTATTTGTGTAAATGCATGGTGTTTTACATTTACACGTTAATACTTATACACATACTAGGCGCTTAGATGAAAGCATGAAAATGCACTAGGCAAAGATGTGTGTACTATACATAAAAGAAGATACATGTTTCGTTGATTTAACCTAGAGTTGCTTTGAGGAAAGGTATATATGTTGCGATCGAATGTAAATGAGACGAAGTTATAATTTCAAGCAATCAACGAATATTGCAATACCATTTATGAAATAATATATTTTCAGAAAACAAACAGACACCTATTTCAACATAGCCATTTTTTACGTTGTTGCATATATGCGGAAAAAAAATTGAAAATATCTAAATCGTATGCGTTTCCCTAATTAGTACAAAATGAACAAAGAGAAAAAGCTAGTAGACACTGCATCACGTATGTACAACATAGGCAATGACAATTTTATAAAATAATCAACGGTATAAAGAGAAAGTAAATGAACAATGAGCGACGAGTGCGATCGAAAGGTCGGAGAAGATAATATCTAGTAATCAGCAATTCTCCAGAATTAATATGCCATTAAGTAAAATGGAGTTAGTTTTACTTTTTTTCTGGAGACAAGAAGACAGCTGTTGGCGTGTGTATTAGTCTCAAGACGTCAAAAGTACGGCAATTGTTCTACCTTGACTCCACTTAGATATCATGCTTGGGTATGCAAAGAAATAGTGAAAGATATTAATAGTCTAGAACAATTTGAATGATTGAAATAAAATTAATGCAATGGCATGAATCTGGACGAGAAATACATTGAAATATATACAAAATAACATATGAATAGTATGTCTAATGTATCATGTCCGCATGTAATATATTCACACAGCCATGACAAGCGAAACCTACTAGAAAATTATTTTAAAAGTTGTTACATTTTCAATCAATATATTCCCATACATTTTTTATTATTCCAATCTAATAATAATTAAATATGAAATTGAATCGCATCAGTGTGCAGTAAATTTTGATAAGCGAGTTGGCTACGTTACAGGCAATTTATACACGGTGGGAGAAATGTTACTGTCTAGAACAGCCGCAAAATACATCAATCCAAAAAGATGACGAAAATACTGCAGACTAAGCATGAATCCAATATGAAACATCGAATACTGCTGCAACACCCTTAAAACAATGATAAACACTTGATCCTATATAAGGAGAAATCGATAATGTAAGTGTGCTGAAGTTAGAAATATAGGCGTGTCTGTGAAATTAAAAAAAAAAGTAGGTGGAGCTGTTTCAAGTGGAAGTGGGTGTTGAAGAAAAACAAATACAAAAATGTATAACGATAAGAAAATTACACTGGTAGAGAAATTATGAAGCCAAAGTGCTATGATACGCAACAGATATGAGTATAATATATATTTATGACGATTTGCTTAATTTCTTTTTCTTTACGTTTTGAGGAAGAGCAAGAAAAGTTTTATATTTGAGGAAATGATTTCATTGTGGAAACTGAATATAGAATTACCATAAATAAAATCTTAGTGTTCCTGTAAACAATATGCAGCAATGTGAGATAACAGATGGGAACAGTGAGATTGATAAAACTGACGTTGAATATAAAGATAGTTCAAATGAATTAGCAATAGATTCAAACATTTATCTCTCAATTTAGGAGTGTACGAAACCGTGTAATCCATATTTATATGTCTGTCATTTATGTATATGCAACTCATCAAATGGCAACTCATCAAAAGTATATCTGTATATATGCGCGTTTGTAAGTATATATGTATATATATATATGTGTGTGTGTGTATGTATGTGTGTGTGTGTGTGAATATACTTAAACACGCATATATCAATGCGCGTATATGTGTTCTGTTCCGCAAAGCAGTAGATAATAAAATTACTGCATCAGCATTCGCAATACATATATAATTTTCTTGTTTTCACATACCAGCAATACTTACGAGAGTAGCTCAAGTAGCTGAAAAAAACAGATTTTAGAAATGTATTGCTCGGGGCACATAAATCGAAATAAATTTAGAAGTCCTGTTCTACAAAGGTGCAGGTCTATCACAGTGTTGTGGTTAATGTAATACGCGCCTGCAACTAATTCGTAGCTGTTTCATCAGCTTTCACGCGTTCATATGCATCCCATTACAGTCTCTCATATACGAACAGACAATTTATGAGTTACCGGAGAAAAATGTCTCGAATAGTTTATGTAAAAATCTTGCCAAAGCTAACCTCACCTGTGCTAGTGCCACGTAAAAATCACCAAGACTCCTCTGCAGAGTGGTTCGTGTTAGGAAGGGCGTCCAGTCGTAAAAACCGTTGCAAATTAGACACACTAGCTTGGAGTCCTACTCATGCATGCATGCATGGAAGACGGACGTTTAAAGATGATGATTTTGTATGTATGAATGTATGTATCTATATAAGAATGTATGTAAGTATGTCATTATTAAGTTTATTTCAAAAATTCTTGCCAGTCGAGAAAGAATTGGCTTCTAACGTAGATTCAAAGCTCATTCATTGGAATTTCAAAACCAACAACAGGGTATTTTTGTATGTATGTAAGTAAAGTTTTGTATGTTTTATATATGTGTGTATGTATGTATGTATATATGTATGTATGTATGTATATATGTAGGTATGTATGTGCAGTTTTGCATGTTTTATATATGTATTATCATGCATATACTTGCATAACTAGAACTAGACATGCTCATATATATCTAAATGATAAACTTCTGGAAAGTTTTACAATTTTTTACAATTCCAGTGATGGATTGGATCTGTAGTATTCGAATTAGCTTTCTCCCTTCTGGTTTAAAGAAGGCTAATTTCTGAAGATTGGT
>NC_068981.1:46035727-46039841 GCF_001194135.2 Octopus bimaculoides
TATATATATATATATATATATATATATATGAAACATACTTTGGACAAATACCTCACAGTGCGTTGCTACCTGTTATGGTCACATTCCTGCATAATCATATGAGGTGGTTATACATGTGCAAATCCTTATTATCTTATTTTCTTATTATTATCATTCTTCTCTCCTTCCTCTTCTTCTTCGCTCCCTTCTTTTTTCAGTTTTAACAATTTGCTGCATTCTTCTTCTTCTTCTTCTTCTTCTTCTTCTTCTTCTTCTTCTTCTTCTTCTTCTTCTTCTTCTTCTTCTTCTTCTTCTTCTTCTTCTTCTTCTTCTTCTTCTTCTTCTTCTTCTTCTTCTTCTTCTTCTTCTTCTTTTTTTTACTCAGGCTCACTATACTTGTCTTTAATTGTTGTCTGCTGCATTGTTTTCTACATTCTTCTCGGCTTGAATAAGAATGCCCTAGGAATTCTTACATTTTTCCGACTCTAGCAAACTTTCGACAAGATGTTCAAATTAACTCAGGTCCGGTCTTATTCCTGGCAGGATTTATGTGGGTAGCACTTTACTACTAGTGACCTTATTTATCCACAAGCTTTCAGTAATCTATCAAGTGCTTAGAGCACTACTGATAATATTTCCTGTCCCTAAGAGGTAACCTTCCTCTAGATGCTTTACAGGACATTCTATTCCAATCTACTTCAACCATTTTGCTATATGCTTACTTAATCCCCAATACAATAATTATTAAGAAGACATTTACACTTTTAATATTTCAAATTCTGGCTTGTTTACATTTTAATGGAATGTTTGTATTTTTATGTTTCGTGTTTTTTGTACACGATCCTCGAATCAAATGGACATAATGGATCAATTTATAAGCAAATTCACTTTCCTTGTCTATTGTTGTCTGCTGTATTATTTTCTACTTTCTTCTCCGTTTCAGTAGAAAAATCCCACAAATTCTTACATTTTTCCGACTCCAGCACACTTTCGACCAGATGTTCAAACAATGTGTCTCTAAATTAATATACCCCATTTCTGGCTCAGTTTCCAGTGTAAAACATGTACAACTTGATCATGCCCCCATTTCTTATATTCCTCCTGTGCCAACTTCGGAAATTTTCCAATAATATGTGCTAGAGTCCTGTTTCAAATTACGAAGGTTCTACATTTTTCTTACACATCATCCACATATAGGCAGATATACATATATGACGGGCTTCTTTCAATTTCCGTCTACCAAATCCTCTCAAAACGCTTTGGTCGGCTAGAAGCTATAGTAGAAGACACTTGCCCAAGTTGTCACGCCATGGTACTAAACCCGCAACCATGTGATTCGTAAGCAAGCTACTTACGGTTCCGGGTTTAGTCCAACAGCGTGACAACTTGGGAATGTGTCTTCTACTATACCCTCAGGCCAACCAAAGCCTTCTATGTGGATTTGGTAGACGGAAACTGAAAGAAGCCGTCTTGCATGTATAAGTGCGTGTGTATATGCTTTTTTTGTGTGTGTCCCAACATCGCTTGACAACCTAAGCTGTTGTGTTTACGTACCCGTAACTTAGCGGTTCGGCAAAAGCGACCGGTACAATAAGTACTATGCTTACAAAGAATAATCCTGGTGACAATTTTCTCGACTATAGGCGATGCTTCAGTAGGGCCACAGTCAAAATGACTGAAACAAGTAAATGGAAAAGGGAGAGCGTAAAAGGATATATTATCATCATGTTATTTTTTCAACTTTCTTCAAATTGTCTTCCATTTCTCGAGGAGTGTTTTCCCTACACAGGTAAAATTTGTAATTAGAAAAAAAAATAAATAAAAATATAAATTCATGAATGGATGTTGTTTTCACAGCGATAATGCTCTTCTCAGTACATGAGTCATTCTAGTTAACACGATTTTTTGCATTTCCTGTAGGGATGGTAGGCCTGGTATCATTTTCAAATAGGTTTCGTACCATTTTTCATCATTCCTAGATATCCTACAATCACTGGTACGGTAGTCGCTTTGAGATGCCGTAGTTTTTTTCAGTTTCTATTAGCAAGTCTTTTTACTGATCTTGTCAAATTTTTTCGCCGCTATATTGTGATCGTAAGGAATACTAATGTCAATTAATAAACACTCATCTTTTTTGTTTGATCTTCTATAATAATATCCGATTTATTAGCTTTTATAGTTTTGTCGGTATGTACGGATAAGTCCCAGAGAATCAACACATTTTCTCCCTCAGTCACAGTTTCAGGATGGTGTTTATACAATTTCTCAGCGGTTTTGATTTTATAATGACGATATATTGCACGTATAAATACTGGCCGACTCTGTCATGTCTTGCTTTATATTCTACAGGTGCTAATAATCTACACCCTGAGATTAGGTGGTCTGTAGTTTCAATCACATCGGCATTTTGAGTCAGCTCCATTCTTTTATCACATTGGCTTGGTAGTTCCGGGTTAATAAGCTTTGGTCTCGAGCAGCTAATATGAAACCTTCGCTCTCTGCTTTTAGCCCTGAACTTCGTAACCACTGATGAATCAGCTTGTTTGCTACGAGCCACATACTTGCCATGCAGAGGTTTCTGTTCCCATCTGCTAGCTAATTTTTCATGTGCTTTTCTCTTTGTAATTAATTTTATTTTCTTTGCAGCAGTAGTTGACGCATTTCCTTCAACATGATCATTCAGGTAGGCATGTAAGAGATCCGTAGCGAATTGAGTGTTCTCTTTCAGAATAGAGTGAAGTTTTTTTTCGGTCTTACATGTTTTTCTAACACGTTGAAGCATCCATTCGTTGGTTGTTTCAAGGTATTTGGCCATTCCAATTGTGATAGCTTTGTACGTAAGTTCAAGCTGGATCAAGCCTCGACTTCCCTGAGCTCTGGGAAGTTTAAGGCGGTTTACGTCTTCCTTTGGATGGTGCATATTATTACAAGTCAGTAGCTTACGGAATTTTCTTTCAGTTTTCATTATTTCAAGCTCTTCATCATCTTTGCCATATAGTTTTAAATCAGCCATATAAAATAGATGTCGTTTTTCCTGTTGTCAATTTTTTAGCTATACACTGTTTTATTCAGTTCACTTGAGAGTGGTTTTAGTACTATGCAGAAAATTAGTGGTGAAAATGAGTCACCTTGGAAAATGCCACAGTTTATGCTAAAAGTGTTTGAGCGCAATACTACATTAGTGTGATATAATTGCAGTTTCGTGTTCCATTGTGACATATACTTTAAAGAATCTCAAATCACTGGAGACATTCTGAAAATGTCCAGCGATATCAGAATCCACGAATGTTGTATGCTGTCAAAGGCTTTTTCTTATAATCAATCCATGAGGAGCTGAGATTTCTGAGCTTGTTATGGCAGTTCTCAAGGATCAATCGAATAATTAGGAACTGATCTTTTCATCCGTATGAGCTTCATCTGTATCCTTTTTGTACAGAGCGAAAGAGGTTATTCTCTTCCATATACGTATATGTTTTCTCCATATATATGTTTTATTATTATTATTACCATTATCATTATCATTATTATTATTATTATAATCATTAAGTGAGAGAGCAGTGCATGCCATCAAAATGAAACTGGGGTAAAATATACGAATCCCAATATACCCATGTTTGAATACCCGTCTGATAAGGGTACACCAGGCACATGATTCACAACCATATGTGTGCGACACGGTGATCTCATATCAAGATAAACAGCGCATGACCTCACAGGTGGGGCCCAGTTAGAATGTTCTTCACGTCGAGTAGCCCATCCCGCTCAAAAGGTCCCTGAATAAGGTTTGTTTAAGGATGTTGAGCAAAACACCCATGTTTCCAAAGGTAAATTATTCAAACCCCAAATAATTCCTCTCAACACATGGCTATGATGCTCCCCCACTACTTCTGCGCGTGATTAGAGATGCACATATCGTCAGCCACCAAGGGACATGCTCAACTGGTTAAGGTCAAACAACTGACAAGCAAATATGTGGTATTAAGCAGAATATTTGCTGTAGCCCATCTTTTTATACCAAGACAAAAGAATGTACATGATAACACTTCCAATCAATTAAGATCAGAAGCCATGAGAGTTATTGCCTGGTACTGCATCAGGGCATTTATTATTATTATTATTATTATTATTATTATTA
>NC_068981.1:46039958-46040679 GCF_001194135.2 Octopus bimaculoides
TCATCATCATCATCATCATCATCATCATCATCATCATCATCATCATCATTATTATTATTATTATTATTATTATTATTATTATTATTATTATTATTATTATTACAGAGCATTGTAGTTCGCTTGAAGCAGTGTGTATTGTTTGTAAAAAATAACAAGTTTAGAAATGTATAACAATGCACTATAGAACAAAAAATGGACTATATACCTGTTGTAACTTGGTTATCAATAGTCCGATGATATTTCAGAATTAGTAATCCTTCTTCAGATCTTATTTGCTGGCGTCTCTGCCATCAGCGACTATAATCTATTTTGGGAATATACTTGTGTTTTGTCTATGTTGGCTTTTATGCAGTTAGTCCTTAATGTGTGATCTTGTGCAGCTACTACCAAACTTTCTGTCTCCCTCTTAACGCTTATACTTCCAAATATGAATTTATCGAACCCAAAATAATTCTTCTCCACACATGGCTTTGATGCTCACCCACTAATTCTGCTCGTGATCAGAGATACACATATCGTCAGCAACCAAAAGACATGCTCAACTGGCTGAGGTTAAACAGCTAGCAGCTCTCTGGTGTTCAGCAGAATATTTGTTCTTGCCCATCAGTTAAGCCAAAAGAAAACATGTATATGATAACATTTTCAATAATTTCAGATCAGATCCTGAGTGCCAGTGTTATACCTACATAGGTACGTACCTACCTACCTACCTACACATATG
>NC_068981.1:46041104-46042837 GCF_001194135.2 Octopus bimaculoides
ATATATATATATATAAGTATATGATATATATTAAAATTATAAGTGTGTTGAAATATTACAACACCAGTCTGCTAGAAATAGACCCCAAAAGGTATATGAACCACTTAGATTATTACTACACTATACAATGTTGTAAGCGAGGAAAATAGCCAACGAAGATTTATTTATAAATTAATTTGGATAGTCGCAAATTTATACATTTAACGGTATGAGTTATAAACTTTTTCCGAAAAAAAGTGGTGACAAACCGAACTTAAATGAATGAAAAATACACTATACATACCACCATAAGCACAAAACATATACATGTATTTCGCACGTATTCGCGAATTAAAATGCAAGCGCCCATTTCAACAATGTGATTATTTACTCAGAATAGTTCTGCAGTAGATATATTAAAGGAGTGAATTAATTAAAAATTGTCAGAGATAAATAAGATAAAATCATTATTTAATGACTTATCAGTGGTCAACATACTAAAGATACCATAATGGTTAATTTATATCAAAATCATAATAAGGATGTTGAATGATTGCAACACTAGACTGCTAGAAATAGACCCCACAAGGTCTATGAAATATATATACATACACCAGTATCAAACTATTAACAGGTATATCATTTTTTTTTCAATTAGCGCAGTGTTTGGTTTTCCTTATGTGTTTGCTATCTTTTGGAAGTAATTACTATTGAAATTACCGATTGAAGGAATATTATGCGTATAGAGTTAATGTTGCGGGTTAACAAGTGTACTAAAGCATAATGATTTATGTTTTACTTTGTATTTAATAACATAGGATTTTTGGTTTCATTGCTGTCCCGTCGATGGAAAGGGAAGACTGAGTATTTTGTTAAGACCTGTTATCCACAATTATTCATAAATATTATCTCACTTCTGTTTTTCTTGCAAATCACTCCGGGTTTTGTTGACTGTATACCAAAATGCTTTTTCTGTAATTCTCTCGGCCACCAAGTTTCTCTATATTATCGTTATAGACCTTAATATGCCATTTGACTTCCAAGTATAGAAAGGTTGTGCAGAAAGTTATAGTTCAACTTGGTATATCTAAGAAAATACTTAATATTATTTCATCTCTTTCACAAAGGGTTGAAACATGTTTTAGTTCCGCACCTCCTGATTTAGTAGTTTGAAAAATCCTTTAAACATATTTCTGAGGGTGTTGGTATCTAATGTAGATGAAGATGTGTTTATGAAGAGACATTGAAGACGAAAAGGAATACAAGTGATGAATTAGATTTTGATTTTTTTTCCCTGAGGCCTATAAATCTTTCAGTCTGATGATCATTGTGAAAACATTTAACTTACCTACCATCTAAGACAAGACAATCCATCCGCCATCGTACATCCGATTTATTTACATATCTTGGCTCCAGAGTGACTAAAGATGGGAATGGTAATATAATTTAAAATAGTCAAAGCTATCTCAGCATTGTCTCACCTCAGTCATGGAATCTGTGTCTCTCATGATGGATTTAATTTATGAAGGCAAATATTAAAATTTGTAAGCCAGTTGTTCTTTCAGCTATTTTAAATGGTGGTGAGACGTACACATTCTTTTGTCAGCATAAAAACCACCACGACTTGTTTCAAGTATAATGTCTCAGACCACACAGATATACACACACACACAATTACACATACACACACATTCACCCACACACACAATTACACATACACAAACATTCACCCACACACACAATTACACATACAC
>NC_068981.1:46042847-46043287 GCF_001194135.2 Octopus bimaculoides
CACCCACACACACAATTACACATACACAAACATTCACCCACACACACAATTACACATACACAAACATTCACCCACACACAATTACACATACACACACATTCACCCACACACACACACATACACACAAAAGCAAACATCACAAAAGCACACACACACAAAAGTAAACATAGCATCACAAAAAAAAAACACATACACCTGTGAATACACACAAGTACACAAAACATAAACACACACAAAAGAAAACATTGCAAAATAATAAACACACACACGTCTGAACACACACACACAAAGACAAACAAACACGCGCACACAAGTACACACGCACAAGCACACACACGCAAACACACACTCGTATACTCACAGAAACATACACACAAAAGAATACGTTGCAAACACACACACACACACACACACACCCACACACATATATATAAACACCT
>NC_068981.1:46044078-46044649 GCF_001194135.2 Octopus bimaculoides
ATATATATATATATATATATATATATACCCACACATATATGTACATGTTGTGATCAGTAAGTATTCATAATGTTGCCATAATAACGAAACTCAATTACGCACAGTGAAGCCGCTTGGCAAAGATTGTTCTTAAAGGCTTCTTGAAGGTTCATCATTTTCCCGACCACCTCAGAAACGTCTAAAGCAACCGTATTCGTGTATGCAGCTCAATAAACCCTCTCCATACACTTTCTGAAAATGTGCATAAGCCTGTGAGCAGGTATCGCCATGGAAACTTATACTGTCATGGTTAATGCGACAATCATACGCTACACACCTTCATTTCAATCATCGCTGTAAAAAGCGGAAGTGAACTGGAACGATGAAACTAAGAGCGCTTGCACGGTTTAGTTCGAGTCAATCTGTAACAAGCGGCTTCACTCTGGGCATTATAGTTTCGTTACTGTAGCAACAGTCCATGTAGTTACTGATTAGACCTCGTACATATGCGTATAAATATATATACACATGCACATATACATATATGTGTCTGTATACACATATAAACATATGTAAATATGCATTTATATAT
>NC_068981.1:46044659-46045312 GCF_001194135.2 Octopus bimaculoides
CACACACACACACACACACACCCACACACATATATATAAACACCTGGAGACAGCCAAAATAAAACATTACAAATACATAAATACACGCAGGTGGAGACACGCAAAAGAAATCATCAAACCTACACACACCAAAAGAAGGAACATCCTAATTCTATCTTCAGCAAGACATTCATCACAACATAAACACCTGTCAAAACACAGCTGGTCACATTCCAAATATATTACGATGATACTCAACACAATGCACACATACACACACAAACACTTACACACAGGTGTTCATGAAATCCATTCCATAAAAAAAATGCTTTTAACCTACTCCCCACAAAGGTGTTTTTTAGACAATAGATGACTATACCCTTCTTTTTCTCTCTAACACCTTGAACTCTATACCAGACTATATTTAAAGAAGACTTTAATGAAAAAACCCGAGACGTGCTTTTGACCCCCAAACATAAGACAGAATGATTTTACTTCAACGTCTTTATATATTTTTACTACTATTTGATAACATTAGATTCACCATCGAAAGCGTTAATTTTCTATATTTATATAAATTGAAAAACAATTTTATTAAATTCCTTCTCAATTGAAATGTCTAAAATTTACTACTGCGCTATTTCCAACTCAATATACATATATATATATATATA
>NC_068981.1:46046240-46046873 GCF_001194135.2 Octopus bimaculoides
TATATATATATATATATATGTATGTATGTACATGTGAACTATGTTTCTTATGAAACATATCTCATCCTGGAAAGCAATCGATCGGAAGCGAGGAAAGATATTTCCTAATATGGGCGAATTTGTTTGCTCTTGATGGGCGGCTGTGTTAAATATACACCAATCAGCGCTCACATAGATCGGAGCCAGATAATATTTCGAGAGAAATGATGTAAAATATTCCACAGTAGCAGGATTCTGCAATCAGGAATGAATTTATTGATTGAAACCATCCACCAACCAGAAAGAGAGATCTTCAACGACCATATAACACGAGATCCTTCTTCGCTTCTTCTCCCCACAACTGCTACTATCGTTTATTTCTCATATAGATTGCCTGATCTATATCTCAGAAGTTTCAAAACAAATCTCGACCCCATTTGCGCAGTACAATTAGAAATTGCTGGTTATTCTTGTCGCATAATGGATTCCCGCCCTAGCAACTATGTTTGGAATTATGCTAATTGTGTTTGGTTATTTTCCATACAATGTCGGAATGTTGAAACTTCAACAATCTCTGATATTGCAATTTTACTGTAATTAATACAATATTTGAAAGTATCTTATGCAAATAAATGTGCTATTCTTAACGCGTAC
>NC_068981.1:46047087-46048950 GCF_001194135.2 Octopus bimaculoides
ATATATATATATATATATATATATATATATATACATACATACATACATACATACATACATACATACATAGATAGATAGATAGATAGTTAGATAGATAGATAGATAGATAGATAGATAGATAGATAGATAGATAGATAGAACATTTACAGAATCAAATAGAATAAAATATACTCCACAATTCGATAGAATTGGCCGGTATTTCTACAAATATTGCTGACAGTTTCCTGATTAAGAAGTCAGTGATAATATACATCGAACTGAGATATTTCTTACAAAATCAGCTTTTGTAAATACAATACAGTAGGGTATGTCTGATGTTATCTGTGGGTGAACACGTTTCAATGGCATCTCCTAATTCATCTGCGCTTAGCTGACATTTCAGCAAGACCTGCTTCAGAACAGAACTTCTCTACATCCAATGCCAATATAACATACAGGACTAAGATGGCAAGATGACAGTACCGATAGCATAGCTCAAAATGCTTAGCGGCATTTCATCCGCCGTTACGTTCTGAGTTAAAATTCTGTCGAAGTCGCTTTAGCGTTCGGGTTTCGGGGTTAATTAAATAAGTTACTGTTGGGTCCTGAGTTCGATGTAATCGACTAACTCCCTCTCCCGAAATTGCTGACCTTGTGCCAATATTTGAAACCAATATAACATACCTTCACTTAGAATTATGAGTGGCACTTTCAAATAAAGAATGACCAGTTGCACCAACTGTGAGCAAACGGCATAATTTCGTAAAATACATTGCATAAATAATCTGTTTCAATGAACGCACTTTTACTAAAATTCTGGTAATAAAATTACACTTCCCTGCTCCACAGGAGTTATCAAAGATCTATATTTCTTATGCGTTTGGGATTACTAACTGTTTCATTATATGACTAGACTGTGTTCATTTTTAGTCTAGTGTCTGAATAATGTCTCGTGTATGAGTGCAATCTACTATTCACTTCAGCCCTGTCAGTCCATAGTGTCCTACCTCCTCGTCTGTCATGAACAGCACTGTATTCCAGTGAGCATAAGATAATTGATGTTGTCTATTGTAAGTAATAATTAGCTGATTTGTTTGCCATACATCACTCAAGGCATACTGTTCTGGTAATTGTGAAAAAAATGCTGAGGCTTTGTGAACACGAGAAGAAAATAACGAAACACCTCAACTCACCTGGAAGAAGTGAGATTGTGTCTTAATCGCAGATGGTTTTTCACGCTCCATCAGTTTGTAGGAAACTTCTTTGTCGAGCAGTGATGCTGTTCATGGAATGTAAAGCAAAAGATCTTTGGTGTCATGCGATGACAATCCATACTGTTTGTGCCGTTCTAATTTTTAAAATAATTTATTTCTAAACAATTATTAAGTGTTATTCATATACAACAGTAGGATGAGAATATTGAATTCCTTTATTGTTTGACTTTTAAATGTATATATAGATATACAATTTCTTTGTCTGTAAAATGATTTGCCAGTAGTTATTCATTCTCTTATTATTTCTTTCATCATATTAGTTCGTTAATTGCCACAATGTTGAGCACAAGACAAAACTACGTTATTAACAAGATGTTATGCTTGGTGTTCGAAATTTGACAAAGTCATTTCTTCTTTTTCCCCCGTCTGTTGTCTATAAAACAAAATGTGAGTTACGAATTTATGTCAGCAGTACACATTAATAGCCTCCTTCCAAAATTAGGAATAATTATGCTGGTGTTTGAATTGCTTTTAATTTCACATATTCTCATTTTTGTAGATTTTAAATTAATACTTTTGAAATATATCCCAAATCTTATAAAATACTAACAAGATACATGCATACATGAATGGAAAGAAGTAGATAGATGTATAGATATAGCATATATAT
>NC_068981.1:46049331-46050488 GCF_001194135.2 Octopus bimaculoides
ATATAGTATAAACCTCGAATATCAGAGCTAATAAAACAAATTATATATGTATCAATAAAGAATACATTTTCCCTATTTTCATTGTCATGAAAACTAGTACTAAATTATAATACATTTAAATAACAAAAGGATTGGAGATGCATAACATATTCCTCTCATTCACACTCTGTCCCGCTCTCTCTCTCTCTCTTTCTCTCTCTCTCTCTCTCTCTCTCTCTCTTATATATGTAATTCTTGTTGATGTATTTTCCCTTCGCTAAGTCACATTGGCCGGTGTCAAAGTGGTTAATTGTTTCTTTCTAGTTTCCACATACCCAGGGTTAATTAACGCACGTACCTTTGTTTCCACTATTCGGCTGTTTCTATTGAAAGGTTTTCATTTCATACGACAGTTGTGAAGCCTTATTTCAAGTATTGTGCTTGTCCAGTGCCATTCTATCGAGACTTCGGAATAAAATAGTCAAAAAACGCTTTACAACAATATTAAACAGAGCTACGTTTCTGCTTTCTGTAACACAAATTACAGACAATTCTGAAGGAAAGTAGACACGATATAAGAAACAATAGTACAATATAAGAAACTACAGTGTAATAGACTATATAGATTGACACATTGTAACATGGCAAGAGGGAGAGAGAGAGAGAGAGAGAGAGAGAGAGAGAGAGAGAGAGAGAGAGAGAGAGAGAGAGAGAGAGAGAGAGAGAGAGAGAGAGAGAGAAGAGAATGGCATTGTTACATTGTTTGGGAGCTAAGTGTTTCTTTTCCAATGTCATTGAATGTAATTTTTAGTCACAATTCAGATACATTAGTTTCAAATTTCGAGGGCATAGTCGATTACAGAGACCCTGCTGTTCAACTGTTACTTATTTAATTAACGCTGAAAGGATGAAAGGGAAAGCCAACCTCGGCAGCATTTGAACTAAGAAATATTTCCCCGAGATATTTTTACATCGTGGTTGTTAGCGATCCGGTTGTCCCTTTAACAATCGGGATAACAGTTACGCTCTTCATTGCCCACATACTTGTAATATCTTCTTTAGCTACTCTCTTTATTGCCCTCAGCATCACCACCATCATCATCATCATCATCATCATCATCATCATCATCATCATCATCATCATCATCATCATCAACATCTACTCATTCTTCTTCTTC
>NC_068981.1:46050498-46052731 GCF_001194135.2 Octopus bimaculoides
CTTCTTCTTCTTCTTTTTCTTCTTCTTCTTCTTCTTCTTCTTCTTCTTCTTCTTCTTCTTCTTCTTCTTCTTCTTCTTCTTCTTCTTCTTCATTCCATCTTTCTTCTTCAGGCTGTAGTAGAGGAGAATATTACAGAAAAGCAAACAAAGATCGGCTTTAAATGTAGACCGATTGACTAGTGAAGTAAGCAAGTATCATTAATATTTGCTTTCAAAATGAAATTTACCTAACATTTAATAGTACAGAGTGATAGTGTCTGGCCAAATGTTATCAATAACAACGGCAGCCGCACTACGTAGAGAATTTAATATGAAAACTAACGTAAGGTTATCCCAAGGACACAAATGATTCAGAAAGGGATACTTATGGAAAATAATGTTTAATTAGTTTTGTAGTTAGTTATTATTTTCAATCCTCCAAAGACAGTTGATACCATATTTCAAATAGGAATTATAAACAGCAATAATTATACTGCATATATCTACGTAGACATGTGTAACCACGCATACATTCACACACAAACACACACTCATACACGTGCATACTTACACACATACAAGTGTGTGTGTGTGTGTGTGTGTGTATATATATGCGCGCGTGTGTGTATAAATATGCATGCATATGCACATATGTTTATATCAATTTAAATGGCACTCCATTGCTTTCGGCGACTACGGTTCCAGTTGATCCATTCAACGGAAGTGTCTGCTTGTGATATTAATGTATAAAAAGCTGAGCACTCAACAGGCACGTGTACCCTTAACGCTGAATCCCAGGGAGATCCAGTGTGACACAGAATGTGACAAAGCTGGTCATTTGAAATAAGGATACTACTAATTTTTGCCAGCTGAGTATACTGCAGCAAAGTGTTTTGTTCAGGAACACAACATGCTGATGCGTATTAACCTCACGGCCTCAGGATTGTGAGCCGAATAAACAATACGCTACATGTTCTCCCTATACTTTTATGTATATGCCCCTGTTATATTTATACATACTTCATAATGTTCAATATAGAAACACATAAGTAAATATAATTCAGATATCATTACGCAAGCACGCATACGGGAAATTAACATATGGCTACTGACATTAAAACGTTATATATAAAAGAACCTCAAATTTTAGAATTTGGATGTGACAATAAATTTCGATGCGACATGTATACAACGGTCAAATCACCTTTAATGGAAGTCTTCCCGAGATCAACGTGGTTATATGAAGCAATATGTAGTGAAAATATGAAATTATTAATACATCGATTATGAATTTAGAAACTATATTGTTGCAAAACAACGACAAAATTCTTATGAAAGTATCTAAAAGATCCAAAATAATGCATGTCTAACGGAACACGCATGAAATTAAAGCTGTTCCCCATATATGTTCGTCCGTTGTGGCGACGGCGCCCACCTATACATTCTTAAGGATGACTGATAACTTGCGCGATAAGCTTGTTGAAAAGAAAGATTTGTGCGTCGTCGACATCATTTGCGTCTTTGACCATTTTTACACCTATCTTAAGATAGAGATCAAGGCGACTGGTGATGGAGTCAGATGTAGCGAATGACAGTGATATTTTGCCTTTTCTTGCTCTCTGCATTCTCCAAAGCTTTACTGCAAGCGTTCAACAATGATGGTTTTACCACTGAAAGTACCGGATCCAGTCTCCACATGTTGCGGTATTCAAGTCCGACAATTCCAATTAACCAATAGAAGGGTGTGTCTCATATTGATATTTATATTTATATCTATCAACATATGTTTCTGTCCCCATGTATACTTGAAATTACATACATATGTATGTGTTTATATATGTATGTATGTATGTATGTATGTATGTATGTATGTATGTATTTATGTATGTATGTATGTATGTATGTATGTATGTTTGTATTATATATGTTTCTATTATATATGTGTGCGTGTATGTATGTATGCATGTATGTATGTATGTATGTAGGCATATATGTATGTATGTGTGTGTGTATGTATGTACGTATGTGTTTATAACGTCACATGATTTTCTAGGAATTATTTTGGATCTCTCAGGTCATTTCATCGGTTCTTCTATCTGAAGAAGCGCCAGCTCAAAACCTTACACATCCAACATTTCTCCGTTTTAAACTGAGTGTCTAGTACATTAACTGAGGACATCCTTATGGCATTTCTTGTTTTAGTTTTATTTTCGACTCCTCTGTATATATATGTATATACATATATATATATATA
>NC_068981.1:46052995-46055360 GCF_001194135.2 Octopus bimaculoides
TGACTGTAAATCTCTCCTTTCTCTATTTGTTATACATCCACTTATAAAAGGCCACTTATAAATGGAACTCATTTTCATTTGTGTTCGATAATATAATGTGCTTATTGTATATCAATCATGGTAGTGGAACTTGAAAATATTTTGATGACACCTTAAAATTAAATACTTTACAAAGACAGCATTACATGTACAAGGCTCGAAATTTTGTGGAAGGGAGCCAGTCAATTAGATCGACCTCTGTAGGCAACTGGTAATTAAATTTTCGACCCCGAAGGATGAAAGTCAAAGTCGACCTCGGCGGAATTTGAATTCAGAACGTAAAGACAGACGAAATACAATTGCATCGAAGTATTACGTTACTGCAGTTGTCATAATACGGTTGGTATACAGTCATAGATGGATAGACATCACGCTTGCACGACTTTCTGACATGTTTTGTTTGTAGCTTCAGTTGATGCTAATTAAGGAAGGATTCTGACGAAGTTTGGTTATTGAAATTTTCAGTGCTTTCTCTGATATTTTATTTGAAATGCCAAAGAATATGCTGCTTTATAAAAAAAAATGTTCTGGCTTTGTGTGTGGTTATACGTGTGTGGTTATACGTGTGTGGTTATACGTGTATGTGTGTGTGTGTGTGTGTGTGTGTGTGTGTGTGTGTGTGTGTGTGTGTTAGAGTATGTATATAAGTCGGGGGTGGGCGAAGTGAATATTATTTTCGAAAGGAAAATGCTTTCGAAATTCACTGTTTATCGCGTTTATATAACATGTTGGGTGTCTATTTATTTACGTTTTTTTTTTTTTTTCATTATTTTGTAGATCCTGTGAGAGGACATTATCGTTAGGAACCAAGCCATTTATTTTTGCATTTTGTCTGGCAATCGAGTAAGGCTTCGAAATTTTCGAGATATCATATAATATATACATTGAAACGTAAGTATAATATTTGTTCTGTACAGTACTGAATAACGAAATTTTAAATGTGTATCCACACGAATGATATTGACATAATGTGTTTGAAGCACTATCGAAATGATTCTAATACTTATATTACAAAGCAGAAAATATAGAATGATGTGAAACCGAAAATATTCATTAGTTATTAAAAAAAAAAAAAATCAGCACATTTTGATTATCTAAGTTGGAGTTTTGTACAGAGACGAATTATTTGTCTAATGTCGGAAAATCTAGCATTAAGTAAACAGAAAATATTTTGTTCATTCTCATACCAATCAGTAGTCGAGAAGAACTGATCAATTCAACACATAAACGTTAGAATTCTACTATTAATTATTTTTTATTGATCACATAATTCCTTGAGTTGCAATTAATAATAGAGTACTGGTTGTTCGAGATAAGTTTGAAAACATCCATAAAAGGCAAAGGAGACATAATATTCTATGAAATATTGAAGTATTATGAGCAATTAAAAAAAATATTCGGAAGATAATGGCTGAGAGATAGCGGATTACCAAACCTCACGTGTGCGTATGCTCACATTTTTGCGGATGTTTGTATGAAGGAATGTACTTGCGACATGTAGCTCTCTCGAGGGCGTTTATACATCCATATCTGTTAACAGTTATATTTATACTTTCATCGCTGGATTGCGTGTTCGTTTCTCTTTTTGCCACCTGTGATTTTATCTTTGATCTATGTAGAGCCATCCTTTGACGTAGACTGTTTTTTTGTTTGGCTTATGTATTGCTCTCGAAACCCAGATCAAATTAATGCATATATTACGTTCTCCGAAGCACATGTGAAGTTATTTTTCACAGTAAAACGTTGACTCTTTTGGAAAGAGAACTCCGACCTCTCATTTAGGTTGACACATACACTACAGTTAGATCTTCCGCATTTTATTACTTATGGCTTCAGTGTTGTTGTCCAACGTACTTGGGCTTGTGTTAGGCGACTTTTCGTAGATTTGGATTTTCTTTTGCTCTTTATAATGGTGTGCGTCTGGAGGATTAAATTCATTTTGTGGTCCTATTTTAGTAGGTAGATGGTGTTGAGGGTTTTGTTGTTAAGAGTGTTGTGTGTGGAGATGTATGATAGCCCTACTACTGAGGCTAAAACGATCAAAACCAAGAACACATATCAAATATTAGGACTACTACTACCTGCTACCACTACCAATGTCTCACATAAGTAAAAACGAGAGGTAGTGAGAGACAGAAAGAAGGAAAAGGTCCATTGTATTTGAAAAATTCGGAATATTTAAAAAAAAAAACATTTCATTTAATTTTTCACATCTTAATTGTTTTTCATGCTTTATTCTAAGTTGAAAAAGTCGCAAAGATTGAATCCGGTCCTAAAATGTTCTTTATGATAAAGTTATGTTAACTTTCTCTACCTTTTAATATAT
>NC_068981.1:46055462-46055878 GCF_001194135.2 Octopus bimaculoides
ATATATACATATATAGACGTGGCGTAGATTGAGTGATCGTTGACTGTGTGCGGTGTCCTACAAATGTTAATCGATGGAATTAGGAACGGGAGAGTCAACCGGACAGACATTTCGACCGGTGAAGTCGTAGAAATTCTCCGACATCTACTTCTTATTCTTACCGGAAGAATGACACGTAACCGAATTCTGCTGCCCTGCATATAGACATCTATCACCACTCCTTTCCAAACTGAAATTGAGCACAATCTCCGGCTTCACATACCCATCCGAATTGAATGTACGTCACAAAACCAAACACAATCATAGCTTTGGAGAAATTTACTTCCGTAATATGTGTCAAATCAAATTGATCATAGGACAGCTAACTGTAATTTGGGTGATGTGCAACCGGTTATAGCAGAGGTTTTTTTTTTTTT
>NC_068981.1:46055906-46057648 GCF_001194135.2 Octopus bimaculoides
ATGAGCCATGAACCAGAACATCCTCGGCTCAGCTACGCCACAGCGTGTTCACAAGCTTGTTTGCTTTCGTCAAACGGTTCTTCTTGTCCTTTGGACCATATATACGTGATAGTGAATGTTCACTTTCAGGACCAGCTGCATGGTGGCAACTCCAACAACAATGTCTCTCACCAAAACCGGACTCATCCGCTTGATCTTCCATTAACTTGTCCTGCAGTTTCCGGAGACATTCCGACATGTGGACACAGTCAGAGGGCCTGTTGTGCCCTTCCTCCTAGTCATAGCTACGGCTTCTCTGTTGCAGCCGTAATCAGAATGTATTGGTCAGCAGTTATGATGTCTGCGTTTTGATACCGACATTATCATAATACATGTAACACTTTTTCAAAATTGAAATGGTTTCCAGTCCTCAAAGTCAGGTAACCGTTATTTACCTACAATTTAATCATTATAATTTCCAACGCCGTTGATTGTCCACCAATTCATCAGGTTTTTCCTAAAACCGAGAGACATTAAAAATCGTCAAATTTATCCCGACCATCCTGTATGTTTTACGTAAACTGAGGAACATATCTTTATCTTGTACCTTTTAAATGTTTCCTTTATTAAACAGAAACCATGCTGGGGCACCGCATAGAGGAAATTTTAAACGAATGCATTGACAACAGAACTTCTTTTTTAAAGCATGGTACTTATTGTAACAGTTTCTTTTGCCGTACCGTTATGTTACAGACGCATGTCTTTGATGAGATCGTTAATACCGATGAAGTGAAAATTATTATATTGGGACAAACATAGGATGAATTAGTTAATCAATTAGATATAAAACCATCTGTGTAGCAAAAATGAAATGATATTATCTCTGTACATCTGTTATTGTTAGTGCAATGACCTTCCCTAGATACAATAATATACAAACATGTGTGTATATGTGTGTATATGTGTATATGTATATATATATATATATATATATATATATATATATATATATATACATACATATACACACACACTCACATATATGTGTGTGTATGTACATATACACATACATAAAAACACACACATACTAATATATATATATAATGCAACGAACAATATAAAACAGTACTGACGCTTTAATGTCTTGTCTATGTGTATGTGTGGTTGTGTGTATGTATGTGATTACGTTCGGGAGAATACTTGAAGAATATACTCTATGTGGCCAGAGTCTCCTAAACAGAATGAATAAAAAATGAAACAGAATATAACTGAAGCATCTATTTGTTCGACTGATAAGTTATTAGTTAAATGTAATGAAGTACATACAGTAAGATTAGATAAATAACATTTCCTCGAAATCTTACTTGATCTTAGATTTTTACCAAAGATTTCAAAAAGGCTTCAACCGGATAAATTGAGGTGTAATTGTTCTGAAATGGTAATCAAGATCAATTTCGATTTCACCTATATGATTCTCTTAGACCATTATAAAAGGATATTCAAAGGTCGTACATAATCATATTCATCACAAGTTTTTAAATTGATCCGATTACATAGATTTTTATGATGTTTATTTCCTTATGAGAATTTAAGTATTTATTCTAAAATAGAAATCTAAATAATATTTTTTAATAAATAGCCAGTAGTACAAAAAGGGGAAAATACTGTTTCAGGATACACCCCACCCAGACACACACACGCACGCACACACACACACACACGCGCGCACACACACACGCGCGCGCACGCGCACACACACATAT
>NC_068981.1:46058368-46064259 GCF_001194135.2 Octopus bimaculoides
TATATATGCATATATATATATATATTTAAACACATTCATACATACAAATCAATATACACACACAGATGTATAAATATATAAATACACACACACACACACACACACACACACACACACATACACATATATATAAACATGTAAGTTCAAACTTTTCACCATGGTTAAGTGATTTCCTTCTGTTTTTGAGCCAATAGAGAATGATTTCATTGAAGGAGTCAAGAGCGTAAGAATATTTTTTCAAAAATAATATTTTATTGATTAGATATAAAAGATATAAACGACGAGGATCCTTGTTTTTCTCATTTTTGTCATATATAAATATATCTATTTTCAGATCTAACTATATATTTTTGAACAATTTACTGTTCATTTATGCGTTATATATTTGCTTCCATTATACTGGTTTAAGAGCTTCTAAATATATGAACATCCATACACACATAATCAGAAATGATACTTTTCACGAACCAAATTTTTAAATTCAAATACATACACATTTATAACAATGCATACATCGATCGATACATATATATAACTACACAATTTCCCTCACGTAACCATTGACACCCCACGAAATGAGAGATAGAGAGAGAAAGAGAGTGTATGCGTGTGTGTTTTTGTTTTGTATATGCGTGTACTTGTGTGGATGTGTATCTTTGAGCGCACGCTCGTGTATATATCATTAAAATACAAATTGTATGGATCCGTGTAATGTAAAATCTTCCTTTGTTATTTAAATTTTAATTCCATGTTTCATTTTTCTCAGAAATAAACAATTGATAACAATTGAATGATTGAACGGGAGACACTGATTGAGGTAATATTTAAATATGATTTCCAAACATCGCTATCTTTTTACACGAACGAACGTGTGTATATGTGTGAACGTGAGACCGTCACTTGCGCCTCTGAATCTTAATAGAAAATAGGGTCATCTCCGTAATATACGACGTTTTGGAGGTATTTTTATAGATGGCGGGTTTCGTCCCTATCTAGATCTCATGATAGATCCGTTTCTGAAAGAAATCGGGTCTTGTGAGAAAGCCTGCAAAAAGAAAAGTCGACTTTAATCTGGCTATACACGCCTATGCTTATAAATGTGTATATTTCAACACAAACACATACAAACACACACACATACACCCTCCACACACACATATGTACTAGTCCCTTCATTCTCTGAGTTTCACCTGTAAATGAAACAGACTAACACAACCAAATGAATAATATACATGAAGTTGCAAATTTTCTTTTAATTTTCTCTGTTGTAAAGTCAGGAACACTGGTTTAAAATTATATATCTGTACATTTTAACATATCATGATATATTTTACGTATTATGCATTTATATTCTTCATTTCGGATCATATTTTTATTGGATCTCAGTATTTTGAGGAAGATCAAAGTGTAGTATACGCGGGGATACCTAAAAGAAACCAGAATTTTGCAATATTATTTTATTCACAAAGTTTTATTTGTTTACATCGCCTTCAAAGTATTCTCCATTTGAAAAAAATGCCTCGGTCTAGACGTGTTTTTCAGTGCTCGAAGCAGCCCTAGAACTTCCGCGAGTGATGCCTTTTAACCCCTTCGTCTTTTTTTTTTCATTCCCCTCTTCTACGTCTGTAAATCGTTTTCCTTTAAGGATATTTTTGATTCGACGGAATTAAAAAAAAGTTGCAGCGAGCAAGATCGAGTCAATATGGAGGGGGGACAAACTGGGTGATGCTATGTTTGGTCAAAAACTGTTCAACACTCAAGGCGGTGTGCAAAGGTACATTGTCTTGATGAAACCCAAACTCTCGGCTTTGCCACTGGTCGGAGCGTTTTCGTCTCGCCGTTTCTCGCAAATCCTTCAGACCTGTCAAGTAAAATGTTTGACTAGCAGTTTGATCAGGACGGACAAATACTGTGTGGAAAATTATTTTTGCATCGATGAAACAAGTCAGTATCGTCTTGACATTGGACTTCACTTGACGCACTTTTGGGGTGGTGGCGTGATGACATTATATACTTCCGTTGACTTGATTGATGCTTCGTTTTCGGGTCGAAGCCGTAGTACCAGCTTTCGTCACCAGTGATGACCTTCGAAAAAGTTATCTGATCAACTTCCAACAGTTCTCTCAGTTCACGTTACGCATTCAGTCGTGGCTGCTTTTGATTTTCCCTGAGCAAGTGAGGCACACATTTTGCTGCAACTCTTTTCATTCGCAATTCCTTGCTCAAAATTCTTTGGGAGGAGCTCCAGGATACAACAGTCATATCAACAGTTTCTTCAATTTTTCGGCGACCAAGATCAGTTCATGAATTTTCGCTTTATTCTCATTCATTCGGGACATTTCTAAAATGTGAAAAAAGCCATTCGAAAACTTGTGTTTTGCTGAGGGCAGAGTCCTTGTAAGCTGTTTGAAGTATCACAACTGATTTGGCTGCCATTTTCTCCTGCAGAAAACAGAATTTCAGGGAAGCACACTGTCCTTTCGTTTCAGCCATTGCAAAAGTTGACGAACAGGGAAGATGCACATCGAAACAATGACGCACAATTTGGTAGTACAATGACAGAAATCCTGGTCGGAAGACTGGTTCCTTGGGGTCGCATCAAGTGGCTTCTAGCGGCAGAAACCTGAACTACAACGGATTGAACTACACAGTGATATTCAAATGTTATTTGTTCTTAAAACGGTATACCAAGTATACCACACCTTCTACATATTCAAAGGTTAAATCTATTACAATGATTACAGAATCAGGAAACTTATTTCCGCGAAACCACAAACTTCTAAAATTAAATTCTAGATACCCTAGGAAAGAATAACTTTGATCGTAGGTTTGCTTGATTAGGTGTGAAATAGATCACCTGCATCACTATGTCTTCACTCTGTGAAGAAGTAAAAGACTTGTGGTATTGAACAAGTTATATGTCAATACTGCGACTATGTTTTAAGATGGCTTTTCAGTGGTCGTTAACGTTAAAATTATCAGGTAAAATTCTCTAAAATTATTTGAAATTACCTAAAATGACGTAATAGATAGTGTAGTCACAAACTTATTATGCCAGGATAAACGATGAAATAGTTTGGGGTGAAGTATGTTAATCAAGGGATCAAATCTATGAACTGAATAACAATACACTGAACCGTAAAAGAAACCAAAGATGTGTGTGACTGTGAAATATGTTTCAATTTCATTTTGTTAGAGATAACTTTTTATAAATCTGATAAAGTCAATTTCTTGAAAGTACTTTGACCACAGCTTATGGGTCATTGTCATGTGTTCAGGTAGTAGGCGGATCCAGAATATCGAAATTGTAAGGTGTGACATATACTTCCGTTATATACTTCCGTTGACTTGATTGATGTGTGCTATCCCTTTGTGTTCAAAACAGCCATAGACCGTCGGTATATGTCGTGTATGATATGTGGTGGCTCACTAAAGCCATTGGCACTTGTGCCCACATCCTGAGCTGCCTCCAGTTCAACACTAGTTGTAGCATTGGGACCACCTGGTTCAACCGTCTCTAGATTTCATCCCACGGGTGTTCAATTGGGTTCAAATTCAGGCCGAGAGCTGGCCACGGCATAATTGTAATGTTGCACTGCCGCATGAAGTCTATGGTGACTCCTAGCCATGTGGCAGGGAGCATTCTCCTGTTAGGACACATGGATATATTGACGCGCGAAGAAGGGCACGATGTGAGGTTTTAGGATCTGGTGAACGTAGCGCTGCGTTGTAATGTCATTTCCTCTGCCTGCACCAACATTTTGGAACACATGAGGCCCATTTCTCTGATTCAGGCCTATAGCACACCAATCCATGATGTTTTGACTACCATACACATCCATTTGCATGACACATGCGTCTCTGTAGCGTTCACATCTCCTACGTCGCACACTTACATTGTCATCCGAGGTAGAAACGCAATACCGGCTCTCGTCTGAGAAGACTGTCGTTCTCCATTGAGTCGTCAGAGAAGACTATCGATCTCCATTGAGTCAGTGTTGCGTTGGCAACTGTAGTCGTGCCTGACAGTGGCGGGTTGTGAGGACAGGCCTCGAGCAGGACGACGGCAACGCAAGTTGTTGGCGGCCAGTCGACGTCGTACCGTGTCATCGCTGTCCAGCGCTAATGGTCGCCCGAGCTGTCACGCTGACTGGTCGGAAGCAATCAAGGAAGTATTGAAGGTGGATGAAACGGTCCTGCTTGGGTGTGGTCACCCGGGAGCGCCCTCTACGACCACGGACTGCAGTTCTGTTGGTGTTGTGTTAGCGCTGATGCAGGAGATAGATGGTGTTGACATGGACATTGTAAGCTTTCGTTTCAACTAGAGCAAGTTGCCCTGCTTGCTATCGACCAATAGCTTTTTTTCTTTGAGCTGCTGACAATCGGGAAAAACCTGATGCGTCCAAGTTACGAACGACAGGAACGCGGTTCAAGTTGATTTTTTTATATCCATAATCTCCACGAGATGCATATGTATTTCGGTTTTCAAGACAAGTTTTGCGACTGGAAGCCATGACATTCAACACAGCTGCGTTTTGGCGTTTCATTTCAGGGCACGTTTAGAGGTTACCTGCAATTTGGATCTCAGCCATAACCCATCATATCTTACGTTCCAGAAATAATTTTTCAAAATGATATTTGAAAAAATCGCGTTTCTTTGGGGTTGAGTTTATAGCATATAACTTGGTATAAAGACGTAAGATCGAAGACTGTTTCACAATTCTATATGAAGGATATCCACCAATAGATTAAAAACATTTGCACAACTGCTTCAATATCTAGGGATTCAGGTTCATGATTCCATAATACTCAACTGTATGATTTACAGTTAAGCTCTTGTACATTTTATATTTGTTTATTGCACAATATTCATTGAACCTACGTCTTCATGATCAGAAACACTCGCATAATCATGCAAAACACTCGCATGGCGAGATTCTACAAAGAACAGAATTGCTGAATACAAATGACCATCAGGAAATTCTTAAGTCAGAGAGGATTCTAAAAGAATGTACACCCATTCCTGTAGTGAAAATTGTTTGAATGGCAAAGAATATCTGGCCGAGCAGTAGTACATTATATAGACACATTAAAAACGAATCTGGAAGTAAAATGTAGAAGTCATTAAATTAGCATCATGAAGAATTTATGTTTCGAGAGGGGTTTTAAATAACTTTGAAGGCAATCACGAATTCTTAAAATCAACTGTAGCAACTAAATTAAATGAAATTGTAATATATTTTCTTAAATAATTTATGACAAGTATAATCGACGAAGGCAAGCAGAGAGAAAGAGGCGATAGCAAGTAATAAAGAGTGTGTGTATATGTAGTTAATGGAAAGAGAATAAATGGGAAATGTATATTAAAAATGTAAGCCCGCAAACTAATTAATACTAATTAAAGGGTATCTATCTTAAGAACATGATTCTACTCATTTTCATAAAATAAGGCAAAAATGATATTATTTCGTTATTTTCGTACTGTTTCGGAGCTGATTTGAATTCTTTTCATTCGATTTTGATATTCTGATATTTGTAGCAGAGAGGCCATATTGTTCATTTATTGTAGTGATGGAAGTAAGCCAATATTTAAACAGTTCATAAATTTGAGAAATATAACATAAGGTTATATGTTGAAGCTAAGTGACGTGTGGCTAAAGGTCAAAAACTAAGGGATATATAACATTGATGAATATTTCAGCAGAAACAAAGTAACGATTTCATTTAGGTTCAAATGAGCCAGGATATTTTTTCCATTTTTATTATCAAGCTTTCATATCAATAGTCACGATCCCTGGAATAATTTGCATTTTCTGGAAGCGTGCATGATTAAAAATCGAAAAGCAATCAGTAATTATGTATGCGTCAGAATTATTTCAACACTCTCTTTT
>NC_068981.1:46064764-46065301 GCF_001194135.2 Octopus bimaculoides
ATATATATATATATATATGTGTGTGTGAGTGTGTGTGTGTGTGTGTTTGTGTGTGTGTGTGTGTGTGTGTGTGTGTGTGTATGTCTGTGTGTCTGTGTGTGTTTTTGTATACATATCTGAAAGAAAGAAAGAAAATGGGCGATGTGAAAAACCTACAAATATGTTTCAGTTCTAGCGCCTAGTTGATATTTAATTCTAACAATCATTTGGTTATACGCTAGGAAAGGCATCGTTTTTAAATATATGAGACTTCTTCTGGGTTATTATGAGCTTATAGAATGTTAACATTTTTCTTTGAAGGATGTATGCAGAATACTAATAAGTTTAAGAAGTTAGATCCGATATATGATCCATTTTCTGTCTGCTTTTATAGATCCACTCGGTCTCTTTTAATATCAATAATATGTATTACTACAATAGTTCCTAATATATCGCAGAGTATTTTGCATTATATGATAGTGATTAACCAGTGAAAACTTTCGGATTATTTAATCCCTATTGAGGATATAATTTCATAAAATTGACTATGTATATATA
>NC_068981.1:46065872-46067131 GCF_001194135.2 Octopus bimaculoides
ATATATATATATATATATACATATAACTTAGGTCCTTGTGGAGTATAAAAGTAAGGTATTTCCAGAGAAACACCCTGACCGAGTTCTAGCCTATCAACACTGTTGGATTGCAGACTAATTCGGAAATTCTTTCAGGTTAGAATATCTCGATTTCTCAACGGTAGAACCGTTGTGTGAGTATGGCGAAATATAACTCATAATCCAAATAATAAGAAAACAAAATATCTTTACCATATCTTTAAGGATTTGTTTGAATTGTTTCTGTACCAACTCTGCTTGCAACTCCAGTTTATGAAAAAAATCAGGGAGATAATGTACGTAATGTTTGCAATTTTAGGCATTAGAAAGTCATTTCATCACACTTGCATCAAATGTGCGCTTGTATGTTGTGCGTTTTCCATATTTGACTAAAATGGACTATTATCAAATTGTGTATTACAGTACGGACTACCGCTAGTTCGTTAGGATTAGATATACAATTTATAAGGATTTAACTAATATGTAAACCTTGCAAAAGAGAATATACTTGCTCTCCTAGATATAGAAATGCCTTGCAATTTTGAACCATAATTAAATATAAAAATTATTTTCCTTGAAATAGTTTCTGTTTGTTTACAATATCTATAGCTTGAATGATTGCAAATAATCTATAGAGATATTTTGCTTGTGGGTACATATACACGATTTTCTGGAAATTTCCATTTTTAACATTATTCTTTCGAATTGCAGATTTCGCAGCATGATATCAACTTTTTACAACCATTCTCTGAAATATATTTGAAATTATTGAGCAATTTTTTGTTTATGCCATAGTTGTTAAAATGCGCTCAAATGACAACATATTAAAAAAAAATTAATCTGATATGTATACGTCTGTGTATGCATATTTATGTACATTTTCCTGGGATAAGGACAATGTACAGTAATATATAATTGCATTTGTGTCAAATATTAATATGCGTGTATTCAGCTGTTGATCAGCAGATTTATGATCAATATTCTTTTACACTTTTACTCTTTTACTATTTTACTTGTTTCAGTCATTTGACTGCGGCCATGCTAGAGCTCCGCCTTTAATCTAGCAAATCGACCCCAGGACTTATTCTTTGTAAGCCTAGTACTTATTCTATTGGTCTCTTTTGCCGAACCGCTAGTTTACGGGGACATAAACACGCAGTATCAGTTGTCAAGTGATGTTGGGGGGACAAACACGTACACACACATATATACATACGCACACACACACACACACACACCCA
>NC_068981.1:46067302-46077134 GCF_001194135.2 Octopus bimaculoides
ATATATATATATATATATATACATATATATATATATATATATACGACGAGTTTCTTTTAGTGTTTGTCTACCAAATCCACTCGCAAGGCTTTGGTCGTCCCGCGGCTATAGTAGAAGACACTTGCGCAAGGTAACATGCAGTGGGACTGAAACCGGAACCATGTGGTTCGTAAGTGAGCTACTTACCACAGAGCCACTCCTACGCGTATGATATTGTAAGGAAAGTTTTCAAAAGTTGTTAATTAAACCTAGTGGTCAAATGGATTTTCAGAAAAAAAAACGAAAGAGTAGAAAAGGATTACAAAATCTATCACTACTTTGTCACACAAGAGAACAAAATATATATATTTACTTCTTAAGATTGCGTGAAGCAGAATTCGTTTTTAAATAACATCCATGGATAAAAAAGAACTCCACACTCATACGCAAGCACACAAAGGCATTCACAGATAGATGGATAAAGGTTTGTCGTATAACATCCAAGAGGAATTCTTGATATATAGTAATTACATCCCTTTCCAAAGAAAGTGGAACAATTGCTACTTTGTGATACAAAATCCCACTCAGACTAAAGGTGAAGTATATATCTACTCAGTAATGGCACTTTTCAATTTGCTGTGTAAATATAAATACACACTCATCCTCGCACGCGCGCACACGCACGCACACACGCACGCACACACGCACTAATATACACACACAGAGATACATTTATAAACATTCTTTCCTATTCTTTGCACAGGGCCCGAAATTTTGGAGGAGGGGTGGGGGCAGTCGATTACACCGATCCCAGTACACAACTGGTACTTAATTTATCGACCCCGAAAGGATGAAAGGCAAAGTCGACCTCGGCGGTATTTGAACTCAGAACATAAAGACAGACGAAATACCGCTAAGTATTTCACCACATGCAGTTGTCGATAGTTACCTGCACAAAGGGGAGAAACCGCTCGGAAGACCTTATATAAATATATAATAGTTTCTTTCCCACCAAATATTTATCAAATATATTTTTCCATCAGAATGGTATGTAAAAAAGTCAATATAAAATACAAATCTGTTGTCAAAGAAAAACATGCAACTTCTCAAAATTGATGAAATAACTTGTTCTAATAAAAAGTAGACATATCAAAGTGTTCTTTGGGAGTCCAAGGAAATTCTTCTCTACGAAATATATCAGACTCACATGCTGCGAATCCAGGATATTGTTGTCTAAACTGTAAAATTTTGACGATTGCGAATTTGATAAATATGACAATGTTCCTCTCGAATGCATTACTTTCCTTCTAATTAGAAATTACTAATGCAGCGAATGCAATATTGCCAGTTAAAATCTACAAGAAAATTAGTTGAGTTTTGCAACATTCTACGTGTTTATGAATTTCAACAAAATAATTCATACATAGAATATAGTTATCTAAGCACAACTTTAAACGATACCAGAATGATATGAATTAATATTTCAGACAATTAATACTTTTATTTATTCGATATGTCAAATTAATTATGTCATAAGATTTAGGCGAAACTATGTTTCAAATTTCAGGGATCATATTTCTAAGCGAATATAACTTTTCCCATATTCGAGAATTTAAGTAAATTAAATTATTGACAAAACCAAGCGCTGTAACTTAATTAGCAAGAGGACAAGAAAAGATATTTCCTGAAAAAATTCTCTGAAAATCATCGTAACTCCAAAAGTGCTTTGTACACTGAGCATTCGAAAGGTCGATGTTGGGAATCTCACTGGGAGACTATATCCGCAACGAGGAGATGAGAAATATAACTGGAGTGACTCACAACATGAAGAGATCAAGTTTTGTTTTGAAATCACCTACATCCACTTTGCGTAGATTTTCAGGCTCTTGGGAGAACATTAACAAGCACTCAAAATCCAGGCTGTTGCAGTAACTGGTCATGAAGCAGGACGACATTTTTGGGACCTTTGGCTCTGTGCAATGTCGAACCGTTCTAGCATTTGTGTAGCTTTTCATGTCAAAAGATTTGGTACTATCCCTTCCAGGATGTTACAGGATGTATATCGTAGCATAACTCTCCCGTCATCGCCCCAGAGAGTAGAGTCTTAGCTGTTGCAGCCTTTCCCATTAGCTGAGCTGTTGCGATGAGGCGATCTTCTTTGTGAAGCTTCGCTGGATTTCTTGAAGTTCAGCTGTTAATTTTACACGGCAGTGGCAATAGCAGTTCTCAAAGTGGCTTAGGACGAATATCCACTACAGAGCCATGATGGTTTCCTTCTCTCTGGTTTTGAATGTTCTCAGAATCGAGCCAGCCAGCCGTTTACACTTTGTCGCCATCTTGGTAATGCACACTTGGAAATAGGTATCATGACTCATGTCAATACCCATGTCACGCACTGATTTAGGCTCTGGGATTGTAATCCTCCCATAGAGCAGTGTTTGCTGTAAGTTTTTCGTTCGGTGTTTTGTGCTGATAGGGCATGTCTTGGAATGTTCCATCATTAAACTGTATATTATTGTCCTTAGTCCATCTGTAAATTGCGTCCAACTCCTGCTGCAGGCGTGCAAAACGGTAGGGCTTTGTATTTTCTGCGAGACTTTCGTATCGTCTGCGTGGCTAACACTGGTCGCTATCCGGGCAGCTGAGGATATATCTGAGAGGGCCACTATGAAATGCAGTGGTTCCAAGACAGTGCTCTGTGGAACACCACTCACAGTTTGTACATGCTTTGAGGTGGCTCAATTGACCACCACTGCCTGTCTTCTATCATTCAGAAAGTCACATAACTACTCTTCAAGTTTTCCAACTGTGGCAAAATCGCGCAGTTTGTGGTATATTATACCATGATGAAATTTATCAAAAGCTTTTGCAAATCCCAGGTACATTACGTCCACATTTGAGTTGTCCAGTAACCGCATAAACACCCAGTCATAGCACTGTAGGAGCCGTGTTAGGCAGATCCTACCTGGTCGAAAACCATGCTGGGTTTCACTCAGCAAGTCGTTTTCTTCTTGTTATGTGATTAGTTTCCTTCTGACTATTTGTTCCATAAATTTTCTGATATGTGAAGTGAGAGAGGTCGGTCTATAATTTTGGCATCTGCTTTGCTTCCTCCTTTATAGATTGGACAAATTATTCCCGCCTTCAGTTTGCTCGGCGTCTTGCCATTTTCAAGAAAACTCTGGAAAAGTATATGTAGTGGTTTTGCCAGGGCAGTTTTGCACGATTGCAGGAAGATTGCTGGGAGACCAAATTAAACCAAATTAAAAACAAATAACTTGCCCAAGGGACATAACTTTTAGAGGATTATTATTTGTCTTCATTTTATTTCAAAATACTGGTGTGGGCGCACTTTTCTGTACGTATGCTATATGAGTAATATAACGACACAGATAATAACATATGTGTGAGTTGGGGGGTATAGCTGTAATAAGCTGCTTTACTTCATCATATTGCTCTAAGTATTACTTAATTGGAATTATTTTACATTCGTTCTATATTTATATCTGTAGAAGGTCAATTTTCATTTCTTTTTATATTGCCTACCTTCACAATAGGAACCGTAGGTTAGTTTTATGTTATTCCTTGTATACATTTACAATAGAGACTGTAACTTAGATTTCGCTCCAACATTTTACTTTTGTTTCACGTATTCCACATCAGAAATTATGCGTCAGCTGATATTTTCCTATCTCAGTTGAGAATATTTGTACAAATTTTTCATTTCAAAATACACATTTTCCCTAAACAATGGAAGAAACAAATTCAGTGGGGCCATTTTCTGCAGGTATGCCATATGTGTAACATAACTAGACCTACATAATTCTGCATTGGTTGATATTGAAGATCGGGTAATCTCAGTGGGAGGGGAGGAGCTCAGCAAGATTGGCTTAGCTGAAACTCATCGAAATGAGGTGAATGATTTGATCACAGAAGTTTTGTGAGAAACTTCATAATATATTGATTCTTTAGCAAAATTATTTAAAGAAAATATTCCGAAACGTTTGCTAAACCAACAACTTGCATATACGACAAACGTTGACCAAGTGACACGTGAGAAAAGAGGATTATATTTTTAGACACAATAGGAGGAACCAGAAAAAACTTTTGTTACCAGTGTAATGTTAGGCAAAGTCCTGCAGAAAAAGAAACTATCTTAGCTGTAGCTAGCATTGGAATTGCTGCAACTTTATCTCATCGAACCTTCACGAGATGTCAAACAGCCCACGTAGCATTCAAGCTGCCATTCAATCTAATTTCAAATGCTGAACCTGTCTGGAATATTAGTAAAATTTATTCTTTAACTCAAGTTCTCATGCAATGATCTTTGATCATATGGGATGAAGCTACAATGCTCCATAAAAATTCAGTAGACGCTGTTAACAGAATGCTGCAGGATATTGGCAATTCCAATCGTTTGATGCGATGTGTGACAGTACTACTTTCAGGTAATTTCAGACAAACGTTGCCAATGATTCCCAGAGGAACAAAAGCAGATGACTTGAAAGCATGCTTGAAATCTATTGGCTCATTAATGTTTGATGAATCCTTGAAATTTGTTGATATCTTTTAAAACGGCCACAGAAATGGACTCTGAATGGGTTTTCTTCTGGTCACCGTCTTATATTTATATTATTTATGTTTTAATGTGTTCTACATATACTCTAGCTACAAAAGGAACAGTACAACTAGACCGAGACTCATGTCAGACAACCAGAAAGCCCAAAAGATTCCTGGAGACAACACATAATGATGGGAACTTTGTCCCGTCGAACGTTCACTAGATGGAATTATAAAGAAACATGTTAGTGTTACGTACATGTTAGTGTTACCTAAATGTTAGAATAACAAAACATGTAACTAAACTGATATATACATCTCGTCAGCTGCAACTGCATTATAGCACATCATGATTTCGATTCCTCAAAGTAACATTTATTCCAGAATTTACATATCAGCGAAGAATTGTAGATTACTGCTATGTGGTAGGGAACGAAACTTTTACCACACACCCAAATCTGTATCCACAGAAATGCGTGAGAACTATATCTCATTATTCCGCAAATAGAGTACAGTGTGCATCTAACATTATATTATGAATAAAGCGATGAGCTGGCAGAAACGTTAGCTTGCCGGGCGAAATGCTTAGCGGTATTTCCTGTCTCTACGTTCTGAGCTCAATTTCCACCGAGTTCTACTTTGCCTTTCATCCTTTCGGGGTCGATACATTAAGTATCAGTTGCTTACTGGCGTAGATCTAATCGACTGGCACCACACCCCAAAATGTTCGGGCCTTATGCCTAGAGTAGGAAAAAATATTATGAATTAAAATTTACATAGCCCTTAGCCAATGGATTGCTTCCTGACAAATGTTCCTTCATAAAATTGAACTGTATAGAACACTGCAAGTTTCCAACAAGGTTAGACGATTTGTCCCGAAGGTGAACTAGAACTGTGGATATCGATATTCCGGTATCGTTTTAGCACATCAGCGCCGTATACTCGATACACTACGAGACAAATTTTACCGCTAGCCAGAGGGATATATGCAGAGAGTCTAAAGTGTATTTGTCGATGTGCACATGGAGTAGCATATGTGAACTAAAATTAAATTTTGAATAAAAAGCAGCTCTTATAACGTAAACATCATCAATTACACATACAGGTTATATGTTTTGTGCGTTTAAGCCTATTAACTCCAATATAGCATCTTGGGAGATATACTTTCAGGACGCTGGTTTTTAAAATGTCTGACGTGAGTTGGAAAGATAGCAAAATATCGATACCCTCTGTTCTTGTTCACCTTCGGGGCAAGTTGTTCTGCATGGACTGAGATATTCAGTGTTCTTTCACACTCGGTGAGCTGAAGAGGCATTTCCCAAAAGGCTATCCCTCACTTAATGGGCGCATTAACAAAGGTAACACACTATGCATGTGTCATCGATAGTGTGTACATGCTATATATACAAAAGATGCCTCTCAAACGCAGATATCTTAAATCATATTGTGCAATTAGGCTGCGTGCTGTGTAACATTTGTAAAAGGCATATACGTCAGTTACACATTACAGTTAGTTTTAAACGTAGCTAGCTACTTCGTGTACATAAGGACAATGGAAGCATTAATTCTGAACATAGCATTGAAGAAATGTGCGTAAGGATGAATAATTGACGTATATGCTTCTGTATGCATGATACCTGATTTCAAAAAGTAAAGCATGCCACTTTTGCGTTAAAGGTTTTACAAACCTAAACTTGCACTAGCTTTCGTATTCAAGAAAGTTACGTAAGAAAACGTTCTCGAACTTAAAAGAAAGTAATTTGTAGTGGATAGAAGTTAATACGTGTTACAAAGTAAAATACTATAAGGTCAGATAATACATGATGAAATGATAAAATTGGATAAAATATTCAGAAATGAAGAATGAAAGGTAGACATAACAACAAACTGGAAAGTACAAGATTGCACAATCTGTAATAATTATTGGCTACGTAATTAAATAAGCAGTTAAATTAGAAGTGGTTAAAACTTTTGTTGAAAAAAAAAAAGAAACTAACTGCAGTAACAAATTTGATTAAGTCTAATACATTAGTGATTCAATAAGAATTTGTAAATAGCTAATTTAATAATTAAGTGAATATAATAACTGCAGGGATAAAAACAAAAAGGTAATTCTGAATGAAAATAGCAAAATTTTGGAATAAACTCTGATAAAAGTTCTGTTTTTGTTCATTAGTCTTCTTAGTTCTTTCAGATATATTATTACAAAGTAGGAATGCTCCAATAAATATGGCGGCAATGTCTCATACTGAGTAAAAAGTATGTATTGTTGCTGCAGGTGAAGATGAAATTTATGTTGACAGTGTTATCTTTCATGCTAAAATCAAAAATGTAGTAGAATGAAACGTTCATATACATGTAGTAATATGATAGAGACGTCTGGATGTGCAGCCGTGTTCAATAAGGTACTTCCTATATAGAAATATAATTAAGATGTTTTAATTTTCTAAAACACTTATAGTCTATAATTGCCGGTCGTCAGTCATTTCGAGTGACGGTTAAGTTATTTCTAATAGGAGTATATATCACGATTTTCCAAGGAACAAAGTTGACAATTTGGGTATTAATTTTGAATTGGCGAAAGTATTTTAAATTTCATATAGAAATATGTGTTGATTGAGTTTAATTGTCAACATATGAATCGAAATAAAATGTTATATTTTGCTTTGTATTTGCTTTCAAAAGTGTGTTTTGTGGTATGTAGGTATAATTCTATGCAATAGTCTGAAGTGGAGAGAGTGCTAATAATGGTAGACACATATCTTCTTTAAATCGAAAATTGTTAGAGTTGTTACAATAACATAGAAATACTTTGATTATGAACATGTGTTTCTTAAATTACTGATTTGTGTTTGACAGACTCGTGTCTTTTTTATACTTTTACTTGAAGAGCTTTTCCAGATTGAATCCAAACGATTCAATATAAAATTGCGAAAGCTATGAGTTGATTACTATTTCTCACTTAAGAGGGGTTTATACCATTATACATGGTCATTTTTGAACTCTGATAGAAGCTTATATTTGGTCACGATATATCTTTCGTTTTATATCAATCGGTTTCTTATCAGTGCATTGTTTTTTTGTTGTAGCTGTGTTAGGATAAATGTTTTCATTTGTGAATATTTTGTATTGTAACGTGCAAAATGTGAACTAAATTAACCAAAATTACAAAAGAAAACTTAAGGATATTTATATGAATTTCAATTTCAAAATTTAACATAAATATTTTGATATACCATCTAAGATTTTACAGTAGTATAGTGATTAATTTAAATCATAACGTGAAGTTGAGTACAATATACACACCTCCAGAGATTCGCACAAATATTTCATGAAATATATTCAAAATGCATATTCCAAAAAAAATATCCACATAAGCAGAGGCATATAAATATATACTGACGGGGAAAGAAATATTGAGATCATCATTAAGTTGAATAACAATCAGAACTGAATTGTTATATGAGAATATATTTTCTAAATTTGATATAATGGTGTCTGTATTTTCAATAAATGCAGTTGATTTTGTTTGGAAAAGAGCAGCCATATGTAGTTTCCCATATTTTATGTTAGTATCTTTTACATAGAATTGAATGAAAGAGCAATTTCTTTTTTATTCTGAAGTATATTGAAACACCATAATGCTGAATTTATATTATCCTAGAAAGCTAAGTGAGATTTCAGATTTATTACAAAGAATGATAGAATCAAATATGTTTTTCATTTATTACAAAGGTGAATATTTCCCAAAAATACCGATTAAAATTTTTTATTACCTATTAGAATGCCACAGTTAATTAATTTAAATTTAAATAATCATTAAAATTCAATTTTGACAAAAACACTATTTTTAAAAGACGACATTTCAATTTTAATTATACACTCATTATTTTACGAATTATAAATATAATTAATATCTTTCTAAAATAAAAATGTATAATTATTTAAATATTATGCAGGAATAACTGAATATTAAGTTTGTCGAAGCTCTTTGTCTTTGATATCCTAACAACATACATCACTAATGAAAGCGGTCATTCACGAAGTTAAAGCATACGTTTCATAATTTTTGAAACATTTAAATATTACTTACCATCATCTGTATATAAAAATTCCTAAGCACAACTACACATTCCCTCCCAAATTACAGCCTATATCTGATATTATATAACTATTTCTGTTTACTTTAAATATAATTGACGGACAATTTCGACAGTGGCCCACGTTGAATAAGACTCAGAATACAGACACACACGCACACACACACACACACACACACACACACACACACACACACACACACACACACACACACACACACACACACACACACACACACACACACGTATGTACTATGTATGTATGTATGCGTGTATGTGTGTATGTATGTATGTATGTATGTATGCATGTGTGTATGTATGTATGCATGTGTGCGTGTGTATGCATGTAGATAGGTAGGTAGGTGTTGCATTGTGGTTAAGAAAGTTGCTTTGAAAACGCCTAGTCTCGAGATCTGTCCTACTTTACGGCATATTGGACAAGTGAACTTCGATAGTGTGATGTAATTCTCTAAATAGAATGTGCGATCACTTCGCTACGCATAGTTTGCACTACTTAGATTCGTTAATGTATGACTTGGATTTCTCTACGATTCTCCACCGGATTGTATGTGATGTGTAGTTGGTCTTCAACCACCATACATGTCTAATCAACTTAGTTACTTTACTTTTGTCTGAAAGTAATTAGGTGGTTCAGGTACCGTCCTTTTAATTCGCCTTCAGATAACTCAGTATCTTTTTTCTTTACGGGTACAATTTATTTCTGTGATTTTTGCTTCATAAACAAAGGAGTTTCTCATACACGCATTGGAAAGTGGGAAACCTTCAGTGTCAGCTTTTACAGCTGGATGTGCGTTCTTGCTGATACTTAGAAGTGACAATATTCTTCATATTTGTGCAGTACTTGTATGATATGTTAATCGAGCGTCTGTTAAAGGGCTTCCTGTATTATTGGTTAACTAAGAAATCACTATCGAAAATAGACAATAATTCCTTGCTCAACGTAAGTTTTACCTCTTAGAAAAAAGAGGGGATGAAGCATAGTTTTCCAATTTCTAATTCTAGGTTTATTTTTACGATTCATATATTTATTAGAAGGGCTGTAATATAGCTTATCCTTGAAGCTGCTATCTATCTATCTATCTATCTATCTATCTATCTCTCTCTCTCTCTCTCTCTCTATATATATATATATATATATACACACACACACACACACACACACGCACACACAC
>NC_068981.1:46077760-46078988 GCF_001194135.2 Octopus bimaculoides
ATATATATATAGATAGATAGATAGATAGATAGATAGATAGATAGATAGATAGAGACATAGATAGATTTACAGATAGATAGATATACATACACGCACATACACACACACATATATACAAACATGTATAGTGTTCTGTAGCCTTGTATGAAGATCAAGAATATAGTTTCCGCATCTGGTGAGAGATAAGTATCATTTAAAAAATACAGGATTTAATTGACACCACTATACTGCTAATGATTGAAGTGTGCACAACGTGCTTTACAAGCACATAGGATTACTATACTACCGTATATGAAATCTCTAGTAGTAGTAGTAGTAGTAGTAGTAGTAGTAGTAGTAGTAGTAGTAGTAGTAGTAGTAGTACAATGTATGTGGTAAATGGGTATGTTTATGCTTATGTGTGTGTATTTTGCGAGTCATAACTAGTTGAATGAATCAAAATATAACTGACTAACTTTCTTTAAATCCTCTAAGAATCTGAAGTCGTCCAGTCTGCATGCACTGCGAACATATTACCGGAAGTATACAAATGCTTCATCCAAAGAATATTATCATAGTATAAGCGAAAAGACGTTCATACTCTCTCCCGCTCTCTCTCACTACAAACACACACACGCTCTCTCTCTCTCTCTCTCTCTCTCTCTCTCTCTCTCTCTCTCTCGCTCTCTCTCTCTCTTTCTGTCTCTCTCTCTTTCTCAATATATATATACATATACACGCATATCTGAATACATAGATTTTAAAGATGAGCACTTGTTCTAATATTTTGTCTACCCTCAAGATAATCCCTTGGATTAATTCGGCGGCAGATTCATATTTGAATGTCTTAAAATATGGATGTAATTGGATAAACAGAGTCACTTTACTCTTTCAAAAATTATAGTATTCATGTTTATGAATTATTCATGGTTTCACTTAAAACACATTACATATCGGTAGAATTTCAACTGCAACAATACTGATAGTTACTAATATTTATTGATATTAACTACCATTATTATTATTATTATTATTATTATTATTATTATTATTATTATTATTATTATTATTATTATTATTATTAATAATAATAATAATAATAATAATAATAATAATAATAATAATAATAATAATAATAATGATAATAATAATATCATCGTTGTTGTTCTTATTATTACAGCTAACACTTGAATAGAAACAGCAACGGTAACAATCGATATAATTATAATTATTGTTTTTTTAGTATATT
>NC_068981.1:46079560-46080681 GCF_001194135.2 Octopus bimaculoides
ATGCTAAGTATGACGATCTGAGAAACTTCCCTGTCGAATATAGTATCAATATTCAAAACAAACATATTCCATCAAAAATGCTAATAACTTGTTTTGTTAATAATGATGATGAAGATGATGATAATAATAATAATAATAATAATAATAATAATAATAATAATAATAATAATAATAATAATAATGACGATGATGATAATGATAGTGATGATGATGATGATGATGATGATGATGATGATGATGATGATGATATTTCTCACTAACTTGTAATTAAGTCTGAAAAGTAGAAAAAAAGGCGTGTATATATATATGTACGATCTACAGAATCACAAACGCTTTTATTACTTGATCTTTGACACATGTTTCTTTCACGTATATTGTTTTATATTTGTAATTAAAGTTCCGATACATGATCATTTTTGGATAGAAAACAAATGGAGACCATTTGTTTTGTTATTGTAAAAACTTTAGAAACCTATAAAGCAAAGTATTTGAATTATCAATTCGATTATTTAGTATATTTTAGTGTAGTACAGTCAACGTGCATATTTTGTGTTATTGGCACTTGTACAACCATAGTTGCAACTTATCTGGCTCCACTGAGTGAGAACCGCTATTGTTCACACACTTAAACCGTGATTCTAGCCAGCAAAGATTGACAGCTCTATTAAACATGGCCGGATCATATTACAACCGTTCTTCTACTTCAATTTCCGGTCACATGGTTTAATCATTCGATAATATTGCAGCTCAATGTCGTCTTTTTATCGATTGATGCAGTAATTTGTCTTCTTCATGGCGTGTGTTACTTCCTAACATCCGGCTGTTCAACTACTTTGCATCATTTTCGTTCGCTCCTTTTTCAGTTTTAACAACTTGCTGCATTCTTCTTCTTCTTCTTCTTCTTCTTCTTCTTCTTCTTCTTCTTCTTCTTCTTCTTCTTCTTCTTCTTCTTCTTCTTCTTCTTCTTCTTCTTCTTCTTTTTCTTCATCATTTAGCTCCTGCTGCTCTCGCTACTACTACTACTACTACTACTACTACTACTACTACTACTACTACTACTACCAATAATAATAATAATAATGATAATAATAATAATAATAATAATAATAATAATGATGATG
>NC_068981.1:46080691-46085757 GCF_001194135.2 Octopus bimaculoides
CATCACTTTCTTTAGCCTTTTACTTTTCTCTGTTATTGTTTATTCTCATTATTGTTGTAATTATTGTTATGATTATTCATCTTTTAATTCTTTTCTCGCTTACTTTTTTCTCGCAATTTCTTTGATTGCCTGTTCATCGTCAGCGTCAACATCATCATTTTTATCATGCACAGTATCAACATTTTTGATGACTAACACTAAAATCATACGTAACATTTTCAAATTTGTCAATCCCCTTAATTACTTCTATTTTTTTTCTTTTTTTCTTTACCTTTGTTTTTTTTGCTGCATTGTACTTTTATTTTCTTACATCCACCATTATATTAATCATCTCTTAGTTATACATCTGCTGCTCATCGGAACTATTATCATCATCATTATCAGAACCGCCATCGTCCTTCTCGTAATTATATCATTCATTATTTGTAATTTAGATTGAATGTCTTTGTCATCCTCAACAATGTCTCTGATCTAAATTAAATTCTGGGTTACCCTGCATTCTTTAATGTTAGTAAATCTATTTAGAGAGACGCAGAAATCTAGGACAATATAACTATAAAAAGAGTGAACAATTAAAAACGGTACAGGAATCCAACGTTTCAAACAGTGGTCCTTCTTCCGAAAGATAAATGAAGATAAAAGCGAAATAATGTTAAGCGATTTTAAATACGAGACTGATTTGAAAATACAGCAAAATGAAATGTATTCGTCGATGTGTAATGAGCAAATATATAGAATGAGACTTTAAAATACAAAAATGTACGATGAAGAAGTGAAATCATGTAATGAAGTTGTAATGACTTGAATGAGCATGCCATGTGTCTACGAGCAAGTGTGATTGATATGGGATATGAGTGATGCGGAGAATAGTTAAGCGTGTGCATAAAACAGCACAACCAACTGACATCATGTACTTGAATTTATATCAAAATATGAGGGCAAAAGTAAAGTGACAATGTTTATGGTGCGTAGTAGATGAAAGAATTTCCTTTCCAGAGTGGCGAGTAGATTCCTAATCCCAAGCTGAATTTATTCTGAGAATTTATTGTTTCGGTTTCAAGAAGGAGACCAGAATCCCATTACATATAATCTGAATTTGATGTTCAGTTTAAACGAATAATCCAGGATTTCATACAACTGAGTAAACTCAAGTAATCGTTACGATTCCTCCTTACATCCCCATTCATAAATGAACAACTGATTGAACCGATAGCGTTTTTATTCGTACTCAATCACAATCCCATCACATTACATCTCCGGTAATCTTTCCAATATAATTGTGCTTCTTCATGTCTGAATTCCCTGCTTCCTACATTTCAGTGGACACCGTTTCTTTTCGTCCACATACATCCCCAACTTCATAAATATTCTGTTCCACAGCACCTCTAGATTTCGCATCGCCCAAATTCGATCGTCTTTCAGACAATGCTGCAATATTTTTTGCATTCAAGTAGACGTCTGATTAATGCTACTTAGAGAAGCGACGTGATAGTCCGCGGACGCAAATTATCCGTCATATTTGTTCCATATCCCTTAAAAACAATCTGCCTGTCATGTAACAGTATACCGAATAAAACAACAACACGCTGAGTTGGCATTTTACAAAGATGTAAGTGAGTCGTTTGATTACATGGAAGAATGTTGTAGGTCTGTGTAAACTAGTGATACCCTGAATGTTAACATATGTCGGAGGAGAAGGATCTATTTGGTTGTTGCAAGAGACGAAGAGATTGTGAACCAGATGTTGAAGGAGATTCTAGTTAATTCTCGACGACGGACAGCAGCCTCAAGAATGTTGAGTGAAGTAGAGGACTCGGACAAGAAAAGTAGAAATACCTTTGGATGCTTTAACAGAGATGTAATTGGGTTTAATTGTAAATAAAATGCACGGGGAAGATCATGTGGGTCAGGATGGTTGCAATTTAACAGCCTCGGTGGGAGAGTAAACTGCGATAACCTCGAATTGAGGATTACTACGTTGCTAATATACCTGAAAATTTGATCCGCTTCAATTTCATGCTCAGATCATCAACCAAATTGGTTGTAGGACGGTGGAATTATGAATGGGCATTAAAGTATTTGTAGTAACGAAAGAAGAGGAAGTGATATGAAATATACCAGCCATAAATTTCCTGTAGCTTTATTCCATTCTATAGGAAATTTCTCTGAAGGTGATCTGTTCAGGAATATCTCTGGAAAAAGAGGTGTACTTAGGAAAAACAACCAGTTCGCTGGTATGTTTTTGAAGCGAGAAAAAATATTGAACGGCCAGAAGGGCTTCCGAAATCACCTTTAGAAAAACGTTAAGGGAAAAAAGGTAATTTTGGAAGGACTAGGACAGAAAATACAAAAGGAAAACGATTAATTAGTGACTGGTGATGGAGATGAGGTATTTACGATATGTTCAAAGGATATTTACTGTTATTATAAATGGTTACTGGGAATAAGTCAGAGTTTATTTTAATATTATTAATTATTTGCATTACATAAATATTACTAGAAACAGAAAGTTATATATTCTAGAAGGAAAACACTATAATGGAATATAATTAGGCATTAACAATGACTGATCTCAAGAGAAAGAAAATGAAATGTTTGTTTCAATACAGAACCTATCTCTAGAGATTCCACCAAACAAATGACTATTTGCGTCACCGGGAGATCAGTAGACACATTTGTATAAGTAAAAACACTACTTTTGCGATATTACATTACTATATATTACTCTTTTACAAAATAATGATTTTTATACGTTTATTGATGATCTTTCATTATTGATTGACAAAGGAATATATAAATAATTGCAATCAAAATTTTATATATAAACCAAGTTTATGTGTGTGCTTGTGTGTTTAAAAGTGTACGAAAAGTGATTACATATAATTCATGCGGGGGAGTGAATATTTGAAATTGGTAAAGGGAAATTCATAGTGATTCATCAAATATCAGCCTCAAAGTAACCTTCATGCAATGTATTCTTTTACAACACGAGGGTATTTAATGTCAAGGTGTAAAAGTAAAGTTAAAGCAAATTAATGAAAAAGTGACGACAGAATATTGATTTCAAATTTTGGCACAACGCAAGACTTTTCGGGGAGGGGATAATTCGATTATATCAATCCCAGTGTTCAAATGGTACTTATTTTTTCGTCCCCGAAACGCGAATTTAAGCTTAGCATACACACACACAGACAGAGACATGCATTCAACAGCCTTGCATCCATACACACACACGCATAAAAAAAAAAAAACTGAGGGCGAAAAGCAAATTACAGAAGTGTGACAAATCTATAAGGTTAAAACGTGTATCTATGCGCATATTTTCGCATGCACGCACATGCATGTATATACGCATATACCCGCACACACGCACATATCCACAAGCGCGCACATAAGGTTCCATGTGCGCGTCTATAGATGCACATAAAAAAGCACGGTGGAGGAAAGAATATAGAAAAAAATATGTGAATTATGATTATGAAGAAGTGCAATGGAGAAGGATTTCGTAATCCATTTACTGGATACCGGTCTCATATATTCTTCATTCAGTATCTCGATTACTGTTCACTTATCCACAAGCTCATCCTCCGAGGTGACACATAATCGTATCGTTTACATGGCTTGAGAAAATACGGCAGCCAATATTTATAATTTTGGAGAACTCAGTGTTTGTGCTTTTGGATTGATATCCTACATTTGCTGATTGTCTTTCGTCTTGCACAACTTGCTGTACACTGCAAGATTAGAGTTCTGAAATAAATGAGAAATTTGGGTTAATGAAATATCCGAGTAAAGTTAAGTTATACTATATATAATACTACCTTGTACTATAGCCTCGGGTCGACCACGTTTAATGTGCATGTATATATAGATAAACTCCATAAATTTTAGACAGTCAAAGCAGGATAACAACAATAACCTGTAAGGAAATCACTGTTTGTGTCTGTTAATAGTATAATTCCTTCTTTAAACAAATAGGAATCGTACTTATATTGTATATATACGAGCTTACATTAATAAATATATTTATTTGATAAATTTCATAATGCGTTTCTAGAACACGGCGGTAAATGTTTTAATAAAAACTGAGAAATAAGTAATGAAATATAAATACGCCTTAGAGTGAAGTCTCTTGCTCTGAATATGTGCGTTTAGGCTGTTTGATCGTGTGATGTTTGTGTATGTGTTGTTTGTCTGTGTGTTGTTTGTCAGTGTATTTTATGTCATTAATATAATGTACATTTCAAATCATGATAGGAAGTAATATATTGCAATCTAATATAATCTTTAAGGAACTATTTTTTAAGTAAATATATCATAGTTTATTCAATATCATGTCATTTTAGAAAACACATAACGCTGGCTGAGGTCTAATAGCAAGTGACTAATTTATGCAAAGAAAATCTTACGACTCATGACGGTCAAACTTTTCCGAGATTGGCAAAACTGAATGCTAAAGCGATAGCATTAAATTCTTTTTATACTGCAAGTTCATGTTTTGTTTCTAGGAGTAAAATTTATTTCAGATATTACTTGAGTCATTTATAAGTTATAAAAGTATAAAAGCAAAAGAAAATAAGTCTGATACCAAGCGCAGCACAAGTTTATTACAGTCCACTATTTTATTTTTTATCTTACCAATATACTTATTTCAAGACGTCGATTTTGTTTTGTATATATATATATATAGTTGTGAAACTCGCGTGTTAATAACAATATATGTGTTTTTTATGCAACTGAGCATAGTAAGTATGTCTTTATATCTTAGGATGTAGAGTCTTAAACTGAAACTGTTAAAAAATATGATGGCGTATTTATACTTTTATGGGAGACATTACCGTTCTGGGTGCGCCATAAGTCTGACAGTCGATACGGAAATCTTTACTTATTCAAGAAATATTCTACACGCTAAGATGATATAAATTTTTCTTGAGATATATTATTATATACATTAATTTACAAAGTATTACTACATTCAGTGATCATTTTAAAATGCGTAATATGCATCTATATTTACATGTTTGTATATATAAATATATATATATATATATATATATATATATATA
>NC_068981.1:46086000-46090847 GCF_001194135.2 Octopus bimaculoides
ATATATATAAAGTTATATTCGTTTATACAATGTTAGCTTGTCTGTGCCTTTGTGTATGTTGCTATGTCGGTGTGTATGGATATATTTAGTGAGGTAACATTTCCGAAATATTGATTTCTCTTCAGATCGTTATATCGCATGAATCATTGATAAAGCTAAAGGATGTAGAAACCTCAATTATCGATGCTCTATCTGCTCTCTTTTGTAACACCATTGAACTTCAGTAATTGAGTGTTGCTTGTAGCAGTTTTATTCTTAGGCTGTTAAAGACGTAAACAAAATAAAGATTATTATCTTTAAATTTGGCACACATGTTCGTTAACAACGTACAACAACACAGCGATAAAGAAAAAATACAAACATAACATTAAAAATGATAGGTTGTAGCATTCGCAGTCAAATCCGTTGTATTTATATTTTTTTAGGGAAAAAATCAATACACAAATTGTCCAGATATTAAACATTGATTCCTTTTACAATGAGAGATGAAACCCAAATGATACAGGTAATTGAGACATTTCGATTTTTGGAAATATCATTAGAAGTCTAATTAAGTATATTTACAGATCGAAAATCGACCCTAAAATCAAGAGCCAAATTTGGAAGAATAGTTCCCTTAAACGAAGGTCAATGAAGTGTTTTACAGTGTCCAAGATGAAATAAATGAATGGTGATATCATTCTCTTTTCATTAATTTCTTCTTATACTACGACAATTTTCTATCCATGACCATTGCCTACACTCCAACGCAAGAGAATTCCTATCGTTAGAAGCCTGGATTTCATCAGGTCGTTAAACAAGAGATTATATGTTTGAAATATAATTTTGTACCCTAGTTTGCATAAAATGGGTCATTTGGCGACATATTCAAGTATATATTTATATACAAAACCACATTATGAATATATGAAACATGAATAATGTGAGAAAATTTATTCTTACCTTTCTGAAAGCCTAACATTTAAAGATTGGTGTAGTGATGTTTACATTACACCAACGTTTAATATAAATGCATAACACATATTTACTTACCCCAATTAAAGTTAGTCAGCAGTTAGCGAATTATATGACATACTGCAGAAATATACAGATACAATTTACTTCAAGAGGATTTGTTTTCTTGAACCAAGTAGCTAAGATTTGCCATTATGTTTTTGTTAACTTAAGGAAACGCTAGTTGTGTCAAATTCTTTCTGACTCCGCAGCAGCGTTTTTAAAATGTAACGGCATAATACCATTATTCTTTCTTTCGCTACATGCATACGTACTTACACACAGACAGGAAGATGGTTATTTGATAGATATATAGACAGATTCATAGCTGCAAGGGCAGATTTTTTGTCTCAAAATACGTATGGTTGTTTGATATTCATGTTTAATACGTTATCACTCCGGGCGAAATGCGTCGCGGTATTTCGCCTGTCTTTACGTTCTGAGTTCAAATTCCACCGAGGTCGACTTTGCCTTTCACCCTTTCCGGTCGATAAATTAAATACCAGCTGCGTACTGCGATCGATCTAATAACCTGCCTACAATAGAAAAGAATAAGTGTATTAAATGCTTACGAGTTACGACGCACATTATTTGTGTATGGGAAAAATATCCACCGATGGTGGTGTGTTTACGTCTCCGTAACAAATCGGTTCGACAAAAGAGACCGATAGAATAAGTACTAGGCTTAAAAATAATACGATACAGACAAGCACACACACACACAGATATATATATATATATATATATATATATATATACAAACTCGTCCACAAAAGAAACGTCGCGCACATACTAAATAGAAACCGTTCTTTCCCAATTATAAAATCTTTACCTAAAACATGTTTGACGTCACATGATGGAACGTGATGACGGTATGTCCTAGATCCAAAGAGATGAACTCTTTGAATCTAGGACGGGTATCGATTAGCCTTCTTTGGATTTTGTCCAAGTGCTCTATGGAGTTAAAATCCGGACTCCTTGCAGGCCATAGCAGTGTATGGATGTTTTGTTGTTGGAGGAAGTCTGTTCTGTAACTAGCAGTATGGGTACGGGCGTTGTCATCTTGGAACACATGATTCCGATGACGGGTAAAGTATGTCACAATGTGAGGCCTCAACTCTACGTCGATGTAGCGAGCAGCGGTTACTGCATTGCCCTAGCCGTGGCCGAGGTTTTTGAAGACCACCGAACCAAGTTTCTGCTTGCGTGCAATCCCGCCCGTATCATGATATACTCCCCCACCGATTCTTTCTCCCGCGCACAGCCATCGACATAACGTTTACCCTTCTCCAGACTATAACCAGACCATAGCTCGGACATCTGCCACAGGAATGCAATATCAACTTTCCAAAGAGAAGAATACAGGCTCCACTGCTGATAACGCCAGTTCTGACGTTTTTGAATCCACCGCAGATGTGATCGCCGATCACGATCTGTGAGGATGGGGCCCCTAGCCGGACGTCGACAAGATCTCAACCGGCAGCAAACTTTCTCTGTAAATATGGGTCTGTGGCGAGTACCTATCGTCTGCCTAGTTGATTCTATTGCCCTCCGGAATCGTTCCTACAAGTACCGTCGGTGCAGGTGGAGATCTTTATGTGCCATTGTAACCGTCGGTTGCCAACTGCGTGGACGATCACCCATGCTGTTTGTGGCATTCATATCGTTTCTGAGCCGCTCAATTGTCCGTATGCTGCAGTTCAAGTTATTAGCAGTGACCCATGGACGTTGACCAGCATGGAGACGTCCGATGGATTGTTCTTGTCCCCTCTGATTTTGTGTCAGTCATAGACAGATTCATAGCTGCAAGGGCAGATTTTTTGTCTCAAAATACGTATGGGTTGTTTGATATTCATGTTTAATACGTTATCACTCCGGGCGAAATGCGTCGCGGTATTTCGCCTGTCTTTACGTTCTGAGTTCAAATTCCACTGCGTTCGGGAAACGATTTTTTAAAAAACTAACCATAAAGCTTACACACTAAGTGGACAGCAGAGGGTCAGACAAAACACGTAAGTGGGGGTGAAAACTAAAAATAAAAAACAAAAAAAAACAATGGAAAGATGATAATGACTCAGGAAAATGAAATGACGGCCGTTTGAAACCCTACCTTTCGAGCGACCGCTTTCAACATGTTTTATATAGATTCTCATCTTCCCTTTTCTTTCGGTTATTTAAGTTGGAAGCGCTTGATTGCCGTACGAAACCCGTGATTCACGGCGACAACATTAATCCTACCATTCTACCAATTACGACTGTCGTCGAAGTGATCGTAGAGTAACGTGAGATGAAATGTTTTGCTCAAGAGCAAAATGCACAACCCTAACCACCAAGCGATGTACTCACACACGCACAAACACACACACATTAGTTTGAGCACATTTGTATATACCTATAGAGGAGGTTTCGCTCAGCCGTTTAGTTGTCTCTTAATTTTTGCGCAATAAGAGTGGATCATAATTAATTCGATTCTTTTCTTTTAACTCTTCTATACATCATAACATGTCCCACACCACCTTCTCCTACTCAGTCATCTCACAATCATAGCTCCACTTTACGAAATCTTCGCAACCGGCTTGAATAAACGTGCTCACACACACACACACACACACACATACACACATACACACACACATGCACATAGGCATACACACATACACACACACATGCACACACACACACACACACACACATTACATAAGCTGATCTATTACTCACCCTCCGTTCTTTACTATCCCATACGTGCACAATTTCACTTACACATTCACATTTTCACACCTGTTTAGTATTGCCACAATCTATTTATTCCATATTTCTGGCATACATTTAAATAGAACCCTTGTGTATCCATACATCTATCCTTTTCCCCTTTATCGTTTTCCGTCATTTACTGTCCATCACAAATAAAATTGATACTTGAACTCTTGTCTTAGGTTCACTAGTAAGAGGTTATTAATAGTTATAGCTATCATCTGAATATGTCATTTGTCAATTTATTTTAGATCTTTACAATCCAGCTAACTTTTAATTTATTTTATTGGTTCCGTTAATTTATAACCCTCATTTACCGTTCACATTCACATTTCTCAAATACTCTCACAATTAGCTACGCCAAAATGTAAATATATTTCAAACGCGCTTACGTAAACATAGTATTGAAACAAGATACCAGACTCCATCACATGTGTGTTGTAAACCTAACAATAAGATAGCCTTTCTTGCCTGTAGCTCAAAATATCCCAAACTCACTAAAATAATTCGCTTATGACACAACCCCCCCCCCTAACTCTAGCAGAAAAAGCAAATCCAGAAACCAAAACTAATGTTAAACACCAAACGAAATGAAGATAAATAAGCCCGTTGCCTACATATACACTTAACGCAAACCCTCTCACATGCATAGGCTGCTAAAAAATTGCAGTTCGAAGATTCACTTTCCCAGTATAAAATCGGTGACCACTAGGATATTTAAGCTATTAATTCCCTTATTAAATGTTTACTTAAAAAATACCCTATATTGATCTCTTTCCCTCTCCTTCTCACTCTCTCTTCACACACATTTCCTGTCTAGCATATATGTATTCACATAAAATAAAAGTAAGCAAAATCAATAAGTCAAGGTCAGTCTATTTAACTACATAAAGGAAAGTAAGGGTAATTAATCAATGTGTTTTCCTATGATCAACCTTGACGTGTATATGCAAGGGTGTAAGCACGTGCATGCGAATGAATGCGTGTTGTGTGTGTCGATTTATGAGTATGTATATATATGTGTATATATATACATATATGTGTGCGTGTGTGTGTATAAATATATATATATATATATATATATATATATATATATATATATA
>NC_068981.1:46091084-46092528 GCF_001194135.2 Octopus bimaculoides
CAAAAGACGATGCGACGACGAAGAGTAAAATACTAAAATGACGGAGAGGACAAAACAAGCACGGACGGATCAATCGCAGCCTACTCTTATCAGTCGAGTTATCAAATTACCCCCAACAGTTTAGTGCAGTTAGATTTGGAACCGTTCAAATGTGGCTGCCCTACAAAATCTAAGCTAAGAGAATTAAATTTCGGGGGAGAAAGAAAGCATACGATATCAAAGCGAATCAAAAACGGAGAACATGTTACACAATTACAAACACAGACAAGTAAATGTCAACAAGCATCTATCGACTAATAAAGACGAATGGATTTGAGCTGACATGTGTAGAGAGAAAGCCTTGATGCAGGCATAAGTCAGAGAGAGGACGATAAGAGATATATTGCGACCGGAACTCGAACCAAGAAAGAAAGATCATGCATGACCGAACATCAGCCATGTGGAAAGAAAAAAGAGAGTTTGGGGATTGAAGGATTAAGAGGAGAACGAGAAAGAGAGGAAATCAAAGAGACATAGAGGAGGGTACAAAGGAGCTAAACGAGGACAAGTGAGAATTAATGAAAGAGAATGCAAAAAAATATGAGGGTCGGAACGAGAAAAAGAAAAGAGGAAAGAAAGCAGAAATTATGAGGGTAACTGAAAGATAGGATAAAGAGTCGTAGAAAAATGTAGATACATATTTACTTACATGGTGAGCAAAAGTGTACGTTCTCCGCTATATGTATATATATACAAATAAAAGAAAATGAAAGAAGGACGCGACAGACGACAATTAAACATCCGGACAGACGCACCATGGGAAGGCAGGCAAGAAAAAAAAAGACGGACAGGAAGAAAACAAGGCGGATCATTCGCAACTTCCTCTCATCAGACAATTTACCAAATTATCCTTACAGTTTTGGGCATTTACACTTGAGACTGTTCACATGTGGCAGCCCTCCCAAACCTCAGCTAGAAGCATTAAATATTTTGAGAGAAAGCAAGCGAATGCGTACGATAACAATGAAAACAGAAAACAAAGAACAGGTTACACAGTTACAAATACCAGCAACAAGAAAATAACAACAGGCGTCTTTCGATATAGGAGCACTTCGTCGGTTACGAAGACGAAGGTTCCAGTTGATACAATTAACAGAACAGCTTGTTCATGAAATTAACGTGCAAGTAGCTCAGCACACACCAGAAACATGTACCTCTAACATAGCTCTCAGAGAGACCAAGCGTGACAAAGAGTGTGACAAGGGTAGCTCTTTGATATAAAGGTACTAGTAATTTTTTACCAGGTGAGTAGACTGGAGCAACGTGAAATAAAGTGTTTTGCTCAACGACACAAGGCTTCACTCGAGATTGAATTCACTACCTTCCAATCATGAGCCGCGTGCCCTAACCACTAAACCAGGCGCTTTAACTGTGAGTTCGACATATATATATATATATATATATA
>NC_068981.1:46093395-46095560 GCF_001194135.2 Octopus bimaculoides
ATATATATATATATACATATATATATACATATATACGTCATGTGATCATGTGATCGAGTAAACAATACACATCACTGTTCACTATACACGTGATCGTTTAAGATTTTCAATAATAGCACACCAGTTGCTAGGTGAGCAACCCAATGTTTCTCCTGATCGGAAGGCTAGTTCGTCGCAGAGTTCTCTATTTACAGTTGGGTAGACTGAATCAACATGAAATGAAGAGTTTTGTACAAGATTACAACGCGCAACCGGTCTGCAAATGTCTGGAAATCAGAACCAGGATCTTACGATTCTGAGTACAACAATTCTGACCACTATTTTACACACACACACAGACACAGACACACGCACACAAACACACGCACACACACGCACACGAACACACACACATACACACACAGAGGCTTATGTATATGTGTGTGTCTGTATGTGACTCTGTGTGTGTGTGTGTGTGGGTGTGGGTGTGCGCGCGTGCGTGCGCGGGCAAGCTGTCTTTGTGTGCGTGCGTGTATTGCATGAAGACAGATTTTATTCAGTCGACAAAAATAGGCAATTGTAATTGGAAATAGATCGGAAAACGTGTAAGGGGGGTGCAGTGTGGACAACTTTCGCCAATCGCCTGTACATGCATTAATTTTGGGAACACTGTTTGAAGTACCCGGGGAAAAATTTAGACCACGTTTTAGCAATAACATTACTGTTCTTTTTAATTTATGATTGGAAACGTGTGATGTAGCATTTGGTGTTTGCTAGAAGCACGAATTCAGCACGCTAATACCGTTTATTAATGTCTCATCGTACGTTGCTGTATGACACTTATGTTTATTTTTTTTACCTCTTAATTTCCAAATGCGCTTTAGAATTCCATGGCATTTTGTAGGTGGCGAAGATGGAATACAATTTCCAAATGCAAGGCAATTTTATAGGTGTGCTTTGTAAACTTATGTAGTCTCTTGATACATTGTTACTGGATACGTTCTCACAGAAGAAACCTATTTGTGCCAAAGAATGGTATACCGAAATGATAGGTCCACAATTTGGTTTGAATATTTGTTACGTTATACAATATTGTACAAAATTCAGCTGCATTTAGTCTCGTTATTTTTAGCACAATTCTGCTCGTATCAATCAGAGATATGATCAAATAATAACCCCGTCAGTTATTTCTAGGACACAAATTGGAATTTTATAGCGTTTACCTATCAGTTGTATTCCATTTTCAAATAAGTCAATGAAATAGAAGTTCATTTGCGAACGCTCAACATTCTAGAAGAAGCAGACCCAACAGACATCAAGTTCTGCCAACATAAGTTAGGCAACACTTATAGATGATGCAGAACAAGAAATACATACAGAAAAAAAGTGTTCACGTTTAGAATATGCAAAGTAGAAAGAAGGAAATACATTGAAAGAAAGTTTATCATAGTTTCTATGATATTACATAATTTTACGATTTCCATATATGCATACATACACACACACAGGTATAGATATATCTGTATATGTAAACACTTACACACACTTTACCACACATTTATTTATGTATATGTGTCTACACAATTAATTTATACTCAGTTTCATCAGGCGATTATTCGGAGGTAAAATTAAATATAAGGTCACAAACACCGCTATCCAGACACACATGACCTCACAAGCGTTTCTATGTATATGTTGGCATATTTATATGAGGCTATAAAATTGTGGCAATTTCATCTGTCTGTCTATCTATCTATCTATCTATCTATCTATCTATCTATCTATCTATCTATCTATCATCCTTTCCTTCTTGTAATACCTGGACAGGTCCCGGCCAGAATAGCTTATATATGTATATATATATATATCTATATATATAATAATATTATTAGGGACAAAATCCAAAATTACAGGTAAAAAACTCAATTAAAATCAATTTATAAAAAATTAAATTGAGCCTTATAGATAAAGTATATATAAAATATATATAGTTTTAGGGAAAATAACCAATTTTCAAGAACTCATCGATGAAAATCCACTATCACATATAGAAAAATTAATAATTAAAAGCACAATAAATGAGTATAATATAAAGTAAAGTAAATATCATAAGATAAATATAATAAAAAGATTACACGTGTTTCATAACCAATTTTCAAATAGAAAAGAAATTTAAATCGATTAAA
>NC_068981.1:46096921-46099993 GCF_001194135.2 Octopus bimaculoides
TACCTGGACAGGTCCCGGCCAGAATAGCTTATATATGTATATATATATATATATATATATATAAGATAAAAATTGGTGTGAACAGGAAGGGTTACGGTTGGACATATATCGTTTAAACACTACCATTGTTTCCACACTATGTAGTTCTCGAGGCATGCAGCTAATTGATTATGCAACCGCATCCCTGCATTATAATATCCAGTCGTATTTTGTCAGGTTATATGCAAATACTGTCTCTGTAAGTTCAAAATCCGCTTCAAGAACATCCGCTTCAAGTATGTCGTGGCCTGAATTTAGTAGTAGTCAGGGAAGTGGTTTCATAATCAAGTACCTGCATGCGTCGAGAGGTACGTTGCGTGGAAACAACTGTCGTGATTAAAAAATAACATTTCAACTGTACACGTTCTTGTTGACTCGAGTTTTTCTCTTATCTATTAACAAACGACAGATGCCCAAACGTAAACCTGGAAGTATATTTATTACTACTACTGGATAGTAAAGGTTAAATCTAGTGGACGAGCTTTATACTATTCTCTACTACGTTCTTAGCAGAATATATTCCATAACTATATGTGTGTTTGTGCGTGTGTTTGTGTGTGTGTGTAAAGTTTCATGGCACGTTGCTCCAGTTCATTCATCTGTAGAAATGAGTTGGGACATCACTGGTGCCAAGGTGCATCATCCTTTGCCTTTCCCTCGGTTAATATCGGTTGCCTGGGGAGGGGATGTTGGTATGCATGGGCGACTTCTGCACCTAGGAGCAGTACCATGGTCATTCGCTACCGAAGGTGGTCTTATACCTGTGTATGTGTTTATTAAAACCCTTCGAAGATCACTTGTTGCCATGTGTTTCTGCCTCAGTAGGACATCAGTACAACGACTTTCCTATCCTACCCACATCTGTCGAGATACATACGCATATATGCAAATTATGTATGCATATATATATGTGGAAGTTGAGAGATACAGAGAGAGGAAGGGAGATAGATAGATAGATAGATAGATAGATAGATGTACAAATAAATAGCCCAATCTTTCAAGAAATGCATGTTATTGAGGACCACATATAACATAATATTTTTCGTATTGCCTAAATAAATATATTTGATAGTATTCATAATATTGATATATCTAATTAATTACCGAATGCATTGATGTATTTTTTTCAATTACTTTCGGATTCAACTCATATTTGAACAAAATTGTAACTCACAATTTATTATAGATAGCTACATCAGATTATTTGTGCAAAACATTCCATGTCAATACTATGTTGCAGACTATAGCGCATCAATGAGTTTCTAGCTAATTTGATCATATAGCTGATATGAGAAATGATAGAGTAACAGGACGGTTAGAAAGATCGTGAAGAATTGATGACCGATAAAATTTGCCGCCTGCCTTTGTGGCTTGTTTACTATAAATCCTCGAAGCAGCCTCGCAAATAGGATCAGTTGTTGATTAGAGTAATTACTGCTCTAGTCGATAGCAGAGCGATGCTGGAGAATATCAATAGCAAAGCTATGATAAATGACCAGTGAACACCAATGTGTGATGTTAGAAGAATGTTGCCATCGTTAATTCATGTTATCTTTATTATTTCCCTTCTGTTTACAACGCCTGAACTTTTTTTATATTGATTTAATAGTTGTTTTTCTTTTCCTTTAATCTTTGTTTTGGTATTATTATAATTGTTGTTGTTATAATAATAATAATAATAATAATAATAATAATAATAATAATAATAATAATAATAATAATAATAATAATAATAATGATAATAATAATAAGAATTTTTATTATCATTATTATTATTATTATTATTATTATTATTATTATTATTATTATTATTATTATTATTATTATTATTATTATTTGTCGTCATCATCATCTGTAGTAGTAGTACTACTGATACTGCAAGTAGTAGTGGTAGTAATTGCAGCAGCAGCAGTAGTAGTAGTTGTTGTTGTTGTTGTAGTAGTAGTAGTAGTAGTAGTAGCAGAAGCAGCAGCAGCAGCAGCAGTAGTAGTAGTAGAAGTAGTAGTAGTAGTAGTTTAACAGAAACGTCAACACTTTGGATAACGTAGAAATTATTTCTTCCAGGATTTAACGTAATCCTTTCAAATCTCACTGAGTTCACGTTCACCATTCACAGTTTGGGGTCCATAAAAAAAAAATATCCTTGAAATACTGGCATGGATGTAATCATTTTCACCCCGCCCCACTAGCAAAATTGTTAACGTTGATTCTAAATTTGAAACCACCATCACCACCACAACCACTACTAGTACTACTACTACAACTGCTGCTGATGCTGATGTTGCTGCTGTCACTACTACTACTACTACTACTACTACTACTACTACTACTACTACTACTACTACTACTACTACCCCTGCCATCACCAATTTTCTTCGTCGTATTTATCACGATATTCCTCATCTTCGTCAGGGTCTACATCGTCGTTGTTGTCGACATCATCATGATCATCATAGATATTATTTTCATCATCATCATCCTAAACATCATCATCATCATCATCATCATCATCATCATCATCATCATCAATGTGATTGAAATTTAAATATAGTTCCATTTGTTGTTTCCTCTAACGTTACGTATTGCCTCGCCACACATCAAGTGTTTGTTCTCAATTACAGTAGCTCGTGACTTCTAACGTCGGCACTTCTGTAATTCTATCAACTATTGCCAATCAATTACATATGCTGCTCGTTTCTGTTTGGTCAGCTTTAATGTAAAGCTGCCCACTTTATTTGAGCAGCTATTTTGTCTTAGGCATTCATCTCTTGATTCAGATTCGTGCTGTAAATATATTCATTTCACATTTTACAATTCTAGTACGTCTCGCGATGAACAACATAATGCCAATAACACGATATCTGCGATTTGCTCTTTTTTGTTTTGCATATATTTATTGATTCACAGAACTGTATGCTTTTGACTATCTATATTCATCATAATTTACGTCTTAAAGTGTTCATTACCTACATTTATTCATCTATAGTTCCTGTGCTATATTATAGAAAGTGTATTTATATTCGGTATATATAT
>NC_068981.1:46100091-46108087 GCF_001194135.2 Octopus bimaculoides
ATATATGTATATATACACATAGACATGCACGCACAATTCGAAGTTTTCAAAGGTATACTTGTTCTCATACCAGTCCATATACGATATTTCTGCAATTTTAGAGAATACAATGGATATTTTATATGAACAATGCTTATATACATTGCGTTTAGAATTGCATTATAAACACAAGTCATTAGATTATGGTCATCCTCTGATAATGAAATACATTGGTACTATAGTAAAAAAATTCAGCTTTGAATATTTATTACCAGCATAATCAAGTATGTGGAAATATTAATTATATCAAATATAGATGTCCGCTAGCAACTTCAAAAAGAAATTCGTTTAATACTTATACAAATAATTTATTCCCCGTACTTTTATATTAAATTATGTTGATGAAAATGCGACTTTATATTTTTATGTTGACAGGTATATATCCCTGATTGGAATAAATCACATATTTAATTGTGAATGATATAATGTAATGTAAGTTTATCCTAATAAGATTATCTTAATCTGTATTTTAACATTTATTTTTACTATGAGTAAATTCTAGCTAAACACGATTTATCCACTTACCAACATACATTAATCATAGTTTCTTCAAATACAAACAGCTTACCACAGATATACATTATAGTAAGAGTCTTTACTATCTTAAGATCCGTAAATCATAATAGTACTGAAGACAATGAATACTTTAAATCAAAAGTCTAAATACTTTCAATATCACTAACACGATCACCTCAGAGGATACAATATACATTAAATAAAATATCAGGCGTTTAAAGAAATGATGAACAGCAAGCTATCCATAGACATACCTACTTATTTGCATAGATACACCATTCACAAGTAAACACCACCTGGAACGGTTTTATTTGAAGAAATCAAGTCTAAAACGTATTGCTTTTAAATCCTAGTATTCATTCTATCGGTATATTTTGCCGAAACACACAGTTACGGGAATGTAAAGACAGGAACAGCGGGTGTTAAGCGGTGATGGAGGACAAACACTAACACAAAAACACACAGACACACACTCACTCTCACACACATGCACTTCAACCATGAACTCCAGACGACTTGGGAAAATCCTGCAACACTTCTGGATGATCTCCGTATTTAAGTTTGTGAATGCTACAATAATTCTTGCCTTCATTTCATCTTTGGAATTACAATGAGTTTTGCTTGTCACTTGCTCAAATGCACCCTACATATAATAAACAAGGGTTTCGCAGACTTGGGAGTTAGTTGTCCAGATGTTAGGAGTGATGTGGTTGAAAAAATTGTCTGATAGCTATTGGTTTCTCTTGTTTGAGTTACATGGTTCAGAGTCCAGTTACAGAACTTAGTGTCTTCCAGCAACCACCCTCTTGATTCAGGTCTGCACTACCTCCTCCAGGCACTTGACGTAGGCATCCGGCTTGAATCTTATGTCGTGTGGGAAGATGAAAGGGAGCCTATTGTCACCGTCACGAGTGATCACTCCAAACACCATGATGTTGTCCTATCTTTGAGTTTTATTTGTTTCGGTACATATGCTCAGATTGCACTGTCCACAAATTGCATAGTCCTCAAATACTCTGAAATATTCGTCCTGGAGCTTCCGGCGCGAATGCCAAGCATTGTAGCATTTCGTTTCTAAATATCCGGCAGAGTGAATTGCATCGTAGTGCTGTTTATCTCAGAGCCAGTGCCCAACTGAGCCTACTATACTGTGCATACCACATAATCGAAAACAATCAATGATCGTACGGAAGATTAAGAAAATGAAAGTAGAATTTACACATTACATACATACATACATACAAACTTTTATTTTGTTTTTAGAAAAGTCGAATATATATCGTATTGCTTTCTTGTCTGTAAAATATTATAATACAATACACATTCACATACACACATACACACACATGCACATATACTCCATCAATTTTCTCAGCATAGCTGTTAGCTTCCACCACTCCAAAATCTATAAACAAACAGACGCACACGCCTACATCTTTTCTCCTCCTCCCACCCTACCTACACCAAACTATCCTTCCCCTACTCCGAGTTTCTACGTCTCTGCCGGATCTGCAGCGCCTGTAGCTTCATGACACATTCCCAAATCATGCGTCACCAATTTATTATTTATAGAAACTTCTTCACTGTAACAAAGAGCCTTCGGCCGTACATGGTCCGTTGACCGTACTTCGTCTCTTTCTCCACTTACCCGCCACACCTGTACTCGCCTCCATTTCCACTTCACCTACCACACCTTAACCCTATCCCTCTAACGAAAGATTTTCCAAGCCTCTCGCTGATTCCAATCCAGCCCCTGTATTTTCTACATCATTCCTATCCCACACTTTTCTCTTTCAAACGCGCTCAGAACCTACGTGAACAGCTCTGCATTTTCTTCCCCACTCCCTGCAGCCAACCTGGATCTTTTTCTTGCTTTTGTCCATACCGTCTCACCTGCCCTTATCTTTTCAACACGACTATCCTAACCTATTCCCCCCACGCCCCTCTCTACAACATCACTGATTGATTCACTTATGCTTCCAGCAATGTTATTTACTGTATCCTCCGCTCTCTTTGTCTTTCCCCGTACACCAGTGATATGAGACGGTGTTTAGCCGACCGGAACGCCGAATATCTCCGGGACATTAGTCTCGACTCTGATATCCAAGTCTCACGTTATATCCGCTCGACCGGTCTTTCGCTACATCTGGCTTATTTGGGAGTGACCTTGCACAGATGCCACCTGGTATCCCACCTCCACCCAGAGCAAAGCACGATTTTCTTTATTCATTCCTCTGCAACTAATAGTCATAAATAGTCACTTCTTTTCATCTAAACCTACCCCTACATACAGCACACACCTCACAACTTCCACTTCCCATCCTTTTTCATCCTCACCCGCTTGTACACTGTTTAATCCAGTACCCATACCGTACCCATTAGGCACACCTAAACACACTCACACTCCTTCCCACTATGCAAACACAATCTTGCAACACCTGAGTCCACCCCTATTCCACCTCGAATCTCCAAGCATCCTCCACAACGCACCCATCTACATCTGATGGTCTCACACACACAAAAACAAGGACCCTAACTCATATACACACATGCACAAACGCAGATCACAAATACACCAACACCATATACACATTCACTTTATCCAACAGTTCCACGTACGCACACGCTGTAACTGGTAATAGTGAATTATTTGTATACTAATCTGTCAATTCCTGCTCTCTCTCTCTCTCTCTCTCTCTCTCTCTCTCTCTCTTCACCACCCTCTATTAAATTTCATGTACCTCTACGTTACACTGTACCCCCGCTCTATTACCAACCCGCATTCATCATTCCACTAAACACTGCGACCTTGACCACCGCCACAACCACCCCAGTCTGTCTACGCCCTCTTTCTTTTCTCATGCCTTTCTACATAATTTAGTAATCCTCCTCCGCACTGAACTAGATACTTTTCTTTCCTCAAATAAAAAATCATATCATTTCTCACTATCTCAACCAATAATTCTATTTATTTCATCCCCAAATTTGTGCCACCTCAATACAATACACAATCATCTATACACTATATACCCCACCCTCCGATTCATTTTTCTACTCTCCCCCTCAACTACTGCTACTCCCTTAGTAGCATCATTATTAACCACTCACTCGTTTTTAACTGTCTCTTCTGCTTACGCCATTCCCTGTCACAATCCCCACCCAGTACTCCATCTAATATACTTTGCTCTGCATTTTTAATCATTCCAATTTTGAACTTCTCTGCATTGAGATCTGGCTCGATAGACAGGTACATAGAGGCCAAATGGTGCGTTGAAATGGATGTACAGGGACTGTTTTTATATTTCGAGCTCCACGTCCATTATCACAATCGAGTCTGCCTCCGGTATATGTTTTAAGTAACTTCTATAGAGTGTAGTATTATTAGTTGAGAATTAAACATCAGATCTAGGCGGAATAGGGATAAACGCAACTTATATCGCAGTTTCTATGCGCGATTCAGGATCGAGATTGCTTTGAAACTTGATAGGTTGTTTCAAGTGCATTTAGAAACTCAACAAAAACATCGTCAGGGAACATTTTATTGCGTGAAGTTACAGTTACTGATACATATACCGACTTATGACCTCCAAAGTTAAGTTATACATTTTACTCGATGAGTAAACCTTCCAAATAAACTTCATTGCAGTCAAAATGAATTTTATAACATACACAATGATAAATTCAATACGTAGTCACTCCATATTACTCATTAATCTACTTTAAAAATAATGATCTACTAGCTGATACCGTGTAGTCAAAAATGACAGCTAATTGTACAGGGTGATTCAAAAGTCACCATAAATAGGAAAAATTTACGTTTTTATAAGAAACAGTTAAATAGAAAAAAATGTTTCTTATAAAAAAATTAACTGTTCTTATGTATGGCAACATTTGAATCACTCTGTAGTATTCTATATATATATAAAGGATACGAAACGAGGAAGACAAAATCAAACGACGCTTCAACTCTGCGTGAGTGTGTGTGTGTGTGTGTGTGTGCGTGCGTGCGTGTGTGTGTGTGTGTGTGCGTGTGTGTGTATGTGTGTGTGTGTATGTGTGTGTGTGTTCTTGTGTGCATATGTATACAGTTATATGTATGAGTAGCGCAGTGTGTAGCGAACGCGGTTTTCTATACTTTGTCACAACCGCCTTCCTTTTTTAGGTATGCATGTCTTTTATATATATATGCATGTATAAATACCCGTGTCTGGGAATCTATTTTCTTTGTATCTTTATAAATAAACATTCACAAACACATATAGACTCACTGAAATATTATATATATATATTTTTTTTTTTACACAACACACGCGCGCGCGCACACACAAACACACACAGACATTCACATAGTTATAACAACCAATACGTGTAGCCAATTCGCAATACATATAAACACACAGACGCCGTTCAGTATGTCAACACCTACCTTTGTTAGTCATCTCTTGTGACGGGCAAAAACACAAGAGAATTATATATTAGTAGATACTAACCATACGAATTTACACACACACATTACTAACGTAGAATGCGAAGACTTTTTCTTTTGTTGGATTTGAATAGAATCATAATAATTATCATTACCTTCATTTTATAATAATAATTATGAAGATTGCAATTTTTGGGACAAGGCCCCTCTTTTCAACTGCAAATTATTATGATTATCGTTGCTATTCATCCATTTTTGCGCCCATATATTGGGTCATTTTAACAAAGCAAACAGCTATATGTTTTTAGAGCGTTGTTTTGGGTATCATTCAACCAGATGGCTCTTGTTAGTTCATTATAAATATAGTTACGATGAGATTTTGAACTCAAAATATCAAAAAACCGAAATTGATACGTTAATTGTTTCTATAAACGCTGTAACCCTTCCGAAAATTCCATTGCATAAGCTTGTATTTTACTTACTGACGGCTAAGGAACGTGAAAGAAATTTGAACGTTGCCCACTGAAGAAACTGTACAATGCCCAACCCAAATACCCACAAGCCCGAACAGCTGTACAAACATGGTGAATATTTTACAAATAAGTGCATAAATTAGAGACAACATACTTATGTGAAATATACTGCTAAATCAAAGGAGAATATTTATAAAATGTGAATGTGTTAATTATGGAAATACATGTTAGATTGGTCTGACCATTTATTATTTACCTGTACATTCTAGAATTAAAGGAGAATATGAAATTTATTTAATATTTGAGCCCATGTTGTGTTTTTATTAAAATAACTGATTTAGTTGCTTTGCTTTAATTAACGCATAGTGTTTTGAGAATAATTAATATTTTTATCATGCCTTTATACTTACACGTATTCTTCATTCATTTCGCAGTTAATTAATCCTCCTTGTTTACATTTTCTTTATATCAACATATAATCCTGTAAACTATGAAACATCTCTCGTTTATTGTGCATGTTTTCATAATATATTTTACTGAAACCATTTATGTGACATAAAAAAGATATTAATTTTAATGACAATAACTTTGCTTGCTGCTAAATAAACTAAGTGAGCGAAGATTTTTTCCGTTTCAACAGGATATTATATACTCATGTTTTTATTGGCTATTTCTATTTTATTTGCGATGCACGAAACTATTTTATTATTATACAATAAATAAAGGTGGCGAGCTAGCAGAATCATTAGCACGCCGAGCGAAATGCTTAGTAGTATTTCGCCAGCCTTTACGTTCTCACTTCAAATTCCGCCGAGGTTTACCTTGCCTTTCATCATTTCAGGGTCGATAAATTAAATACCAGTTATATACTGCGGTCGATCGAATCGACTGGCCCCCTCCCACCAAATTGCAGGCCTTCTTCCTATAGTAGAAAGGATATTATTATTCAATAAATAAAATATAATGATGTCTTAAACTTTTCACTGAAACATTCAAAACAATTATGAGCGAACAAAAACTGAACTCCAGAGTAAATATAATCCACTAATAAATCAGGTGAATCTCCCTTAAATCACACGATGATTTGTACATAATGAGCAATTTCAAAATGTTTACATGTATATATGTGGACGCGCAATAGCCCAGTGGTTAGGCAGTGGACTCGCGGTCATAGGATCGCGGTTCCGATTCGCAGACCGGGCTTTGTGAGTGATTATTGAGCAAAAACACCTAACACTCCACGTGGGTCCGGCAGATAGTGGCGAACCCTGCTGTACTCTTTCACCACAACTTTCTCTCACTCTTACTTCCTGTTTCTGTTGTGCCTGTAATTCAAAGGGTGACGCTGTGCCACGCTGAATATCCCCGAGAACTACGTTAAGGTTACACGTTAAGGTTACACGTGTATGTGTAGTGTTCAGCCACTTGCACGTCAATTTCACGAGCAGGCTGTTCCGTTGATCGGATGAACTGGAACCCTCGATGTCGTAAGCGACCGAGTGCCAACAACAACATGTATATATATTCTATGTCTGCATAAAGTCATATCGGGAAAAAAGGCTGAAATAGTTTTGACGTTTGGTCGTTTGCTCGGCTGAAACAGAGACACTAGAACAAGGACAAAGCGTAACACAATATCTCCTCTCATATTCATGTACCAAGCGATCATCTACGTATTAGAATATTTTATTTAATTAGCTGAATTAACTATTTGAAATTATAAAGAAAAATATTTAATTTGTGGTGACATTTCTATTTCATAAACAAGAATAGTTCAATGCGTCAGTTACATAATCTTGCAATAATTTAGTTTAATAGATAGAACAATTAGATTACAATGATGTAAAAATACTAAAAGGTACGCGTTATTTTGTTTGTTTTTTGCTTTCTTTAGTTTTTTGTTTTTGTTTTTTGTTTGTAGGAAAATGATACAGAGTTAATAAACGTAAACCCTAATGTTGTGCATAATTCAAATATATTTCATTAAGCCTGGAATGACAAAGACGGGAAAATATGAAATTGAAAATGAGATAGGAAGCCAAATACAGCAGTGAATATCCTATAATCCGAGATTTGCTCGTTATTCTTCATAGTCAACGAACGAAGTCGAACAACACAGCGAACTTCATCAATAGATGTTTTGTACTTATTTATTGAATTTTTAGAGAGCAAAAAAAACAAACTCCACCTTATGTGAATAGGCATAGAGGCATTCCACGAGCAACATTTTGTTGCAAATGAGGTTAAAATTGAAAACGACATAGAAGACAATTGTGGACAAACTTAGTTTTAGTCATAAAATCCAATTTTTTTTCCTTTAAATATAGTTGGATATCCAGTAAAACATTTTTTTATTAGTTTCGTCAAAATAATCAATGCTACTATACTGTGTCGATTTCATTGTCCATGATATATCTGCAGTAAATTCTTTCTCCTGTCCTGACAGCTATTGCAATCTTCTAAATGTAAAAATATATTCCTACGTTTACACACACACACACACACACACACACACACACACACACACACACACACACACACA